>NW_026922965.1:0-20411 GCF_032062105.1 Saccostrea cuccullata | reverse complement strand
GCTTAGTATGATGATACTAATGGCATTACGAGTCTTTTGGAATCAGGAAATTCCGGAGCCAAAGCTGATCAACAGAGTGGTTCAGTGTTAGAACAAATAGATGACCTTTAAGAATGATGTTGATTCAGCAATTTCTAAAAAAATTGCCAACAAAACTAGCAATGCATTTGTCTAAATAGCATTCTGTTGATGCTGTAAAGAGAGAGTTATATAATTGTGAAAAAGTTATTGTGCCTAAAAGTCAACAAGGACATTTGGTGCCAAATACACAAACAAAATTTTACTAAAAAGCATGACCCAAGAATGATGAATGTTCAGAGTTTGATCACAAACTTGATCATAAAATCAACTTGTTCGATTATTAATGTATTCTACCACGGTTATTGAAAACTTGAAAGGAAGCCGCAAGACATCATTCGCCAATAGACCACGAACGTCATCAAAAAATTATCAGATCAGAAACACGTTTCAAATCTGAACAATTCAAATGCATGTTTGGCTGTAGAATGAAATACTTGATTAGACCGCATTGATGTGTCGTCTTTTGCAGTATAAACACTGTAAATTGCATCAAGTTGCTTATGAATGTCGGTTTTTATAGCTAAGCGGGGCAATTCCACGGACCTCCCTACACATTAAACAACGAGTAAAACAAGAACATGTTTTTGTTTTTGTATATTCATTTTAACTGATCAATATATATTACGAACAAATTTGTAATTAAACAAGACTATTTTTAATGCACTGAAAGCTCAAATCATCTGCATTCTATATATAGGTAAGTCAACAAAATTTCTCTCTGGTGTTAAATAGAACAGCGTAATTGAGACATGGTGGCCTAATTCGTTTTTCTATAGAGGAAACAATCGACCGTATTTATCGCCCTTGGTAGAATAGAAATAAAGTCCTTGTTGTCGTGAATGATGCAGAATAACCTCCTCGGTCTCGAAATGTTGTTTGAAATATAAAAGCCTCGTGTAACGCCTCGGCTTTTATATTTCAAACAACATTTCTCGACCTCGGAGGTTATTCTGCAACATTCACGAAAACGCGGATTTTATTTCGTAAGCAAACAAGTTGTTGAATTTGGATGGCCAGAAGCATTATGCAGAAATAAGAAATTATCTTGGTTCAACATGCAATACCATTTTGTCTTTGGTCCGGAGAGATTTTTAAGACCAGTGATTAAAAGGGATTATGCTGCATTATGTGACAGAAGGCTCGTCAAGTAATCAGTATTGGAAGGGATTATAAAAACACGGGAAAAGATTTGGACTCATTCAGAGGAACAAGAGCGATTTTTCTTGGAAGAAAAAGAATCAAAGTCAGCAGAAGAGATACAAGAAAGATCAGTAACAGAGACCCTGACTGAGGTAAAAAAATTTTCATAGTTTTGAACAATCAAATTGGCCCCTTTTTATTATGATAAATGTTAAGTTGCTTGAAGCTGTCCTCTGTTAGTGCCCCCCCCTATACACCTTGAACATCTACTAATAAAAAAAAAAAGAGGAAACGAATTAATGAACTTAAACAATCGTCACTCTTTTTTCAAGACCCTTTAATTTTCCCTTTTATTTTATCAAAACCTTAAATATTTTAAAAAACGTCAATATCTCAGGTCCTACAGTGACTTTATCATAAAAAAAGTTATCCAACCAGGATCTGTTATTTATCATACCGATTATTTGTAAGAATATTGATCAATCTTTACATTTTTTTTTAAAGTGTGTTAATATGGTCGATATTAACGCACTTTGGAAAAAAAAAAATTTCAAAGTGCGTTAGCTTGGTCCCAAATTTTAACGCACTTTGAATTTTTTTTTCAAAGTGCGTAATTTTTCAAAGTGCGTTGTAACATAGCTATAATCGTATGTTGTGAGATCAACATATCATCAATTTATTCCAAATAAGCTCAAGTGAGCATTTTGGCCAATATGCTTCTTTATCCAATTTTTTTTGCCCCCTAAAAATTTCAGCTTTAACCAACAGGGAGTCATTTTTCTACGGGGGTCATTTTTCTTCACGTTGGTTTTGCAAATTTTAGGGTGGTGACAATTTTTCTACGGGCAAAAGGGTCATTTTTCTACGTCGAATAATGACCCGGGGTCATTTTTCACTTTCGAATAATGACCCCCGGCCATTATTCTATGGGGGTCATTATTCGTCCTTACACCGGCCGGAACGCAAGTTACCCGGAACGTTTATTATGCGACACTGGACACTTATCGAGGCGTAAAGTGTCGACCACGATGACAAAGCCGTATATTGGTGATTCAAACGTAACTGGCAATTTAAAGAATTAAACCGTGCCTCGATAATGACCACTACTAACCTACCCTGAAAACCATGTATTGAACTAGCAAAATAGCCAATTAGATTTGTCAATAATGCAGTGTCTAAGAAAAATAATCAGGTTGTTTTAAGTACCCTGATATTATATTTGAATCATTTTAATTAATAAGATTTTAAATTTAACAAATTATCAAAAAAAAAAAAAATCGATTTCCTTTGTAGACCAAATAACGATAATTTCAGATCGACTGTTGCAAATCAAAATATCATCATTTAACCTTTTCTAGAAAATAAAACAACTTTTACATTCGTCAGTAAAAATAATTTAGCGCTTTTTTGTAAACTACTAGTACTTGAAAATAAAGCTGTCCTGCCTTTTTGCGATTTTATTTTGGTCAACGTTAACGCTTATAGCATCAACCATTTTCTAACATGTATCCGTATTTCATCCGCAGAATTATAAACAATTTTAATCACAGTGTTATAAAAATTGAAAAAATTTTGCATTTTGGTCGGTATTTTGTCCCTATCGGACCTTTTGCAAAAGTGTACGAAATGGAACGTTTATGAATGACGAATCAATTTCACAAATCAAAGTATAAAGTTTAAACTTAGCTAAAAATACATCTCCCTCTTTAATGTTTATACAATGTTATAGACAACGCAAACAACAAGGTCTTTAAAACGTAAAGGTGAAAAAAAATGTTTAACTACCAAATGTGATATAGAAAATTAAGTCGTGAGGAAGTCACGTGAGGAAGGCAATAGCAGAATAAAGTACCCACACTTGTTTTCAACCTATACGATAGGTTTAAAGCACACGTATTCAAAGCTTTTAAAATCTCCACTGCATCTTAGTTTAGAGCTGCTAAAAATCAAGCATTCAATCTTGTCTTTTTGATGCTTAATACACCCCTCTCCAAAAAAAAAGTTTACCGAATGTTGTAAATCAAAAGATCTAAATCTGTTCATTCAAATTCAATGTCACGAATTCTCGATCGGTGTTATCTGCTATGAGTCAACACACAAACTTAAAGTCTCATGCCTTTTGTATTGCAATTCATCTGCAGTCATCTCCAATTCTTCTGATATCTCATAAGAAATCTTGCACGTGTAATGCTGAAAATCAGGATTGGAAACAGTTTGGACAGAAGCATTGTCTTCGGCAATATTTTCTCGAAACAGATCTGTAAATTGTATGTCGAATAAGCTATCCTGCTTGTTTTCTGAACAATCTTGTTTTTCCTTTGTATTGTGTCGTTTCTGATTTGGATTATTTTGTTCGTTTATTGAATCATTTATTGAATTGAAAGCATTGTCTTGCTTTTTATTAAGATTTTGTTGATCGTCCTTTGAATCCTTTATATTTTCGTTTGTATTGTCTTGTTTCTGATTTGGATTGTTTTGCTTGAAATTTGGAATATTTTGTCTGCTTTTAGAATCCTTTGGTGTCTTCTTTGTATTGACTTGTTTCTGATTTGGATTTTTTTGTTCGCCTTTTGAATCCTTTAATATCTCATTTGTAATGCCTTTAATGTCTTGTTTCAGCTCTAGATTATTTTTTTCGTTATTTGAATCCTTTGGTGTCTCCTTTGGTGTCTGTTTCTGTATTGGTTTATTTTGTTCGGTATTTGAATCTTTTGGTGTCTTCTTTGTATTGCCTTGTTTCTGAATTGGATTATTTTGTTCGCCTTTTGAATCCTTTAATTTCTCATTTGTAATGCATGTAAAGTCTTGTTTCAGATCTAGATTATTTTGTTCGTTATTCGAATCCTTTGGTGGCTTACTGGAATTGAATTGTTTCTGTATTGGTTTATTTTGTTCGGTTTTTGAATCCCTTTGTGTCTCCTCTGTATCGTCCTCTTTCTGATTTTGATTATTTTGTTCCTTATTGGAACTCTTCTGTTTCTTTTTTGAACCTTTTTGTTTCTTTTTTGAACAGTTTTGTTTATTTTTTGATTTATTTTGTTTCTCTTTTTTAACTTCTGAGTTTTTCATCTTTTTGGTATCTCTAGCAACTTTTTCTCCAGTTTTATGTCCACTTGCACCGTCTTCGTAAATCTGTTGAATAAAATCAATCCATATTACAGGATCCTTTGGATTTTCTTGAAGGTCACCGTATGTTTTAAGAACTCCACTCTTTTTCCCTTCGCCGTTAATTTTCGAATCAATTGTGTAAGATAGAGAGTCCATTGCGATTCCTCCAGATATCCCCCCCGCCACAGCCCCCACAGGACCACCGGCAAGCATTCCAACAAAACCTCCTGCCATTACTCCAGCTGATCGAGAGGCAGATTTCATAATCCTATCCCCTCCATCCTTATCACCAGCAGCATAATGAACTACAGCTTTCAAATGTCCAAGACCAGGCTTACTGTCAATACATCCGGCTGCGTTACAAACAAACTCTTTTTGAGTTTTTAGTGCGGCATCTGGGTCCCCAGCAATGGCCTCAACCACAGATCTGATCTGAGAAACACCGACACATCGTTTTGTAAAATTATCACATGTCTTCTTTGCTCCTTCAAAATCGCAACAAACCAACTGACACGCTGCTTTCACACAGTCAATTCCTAACAATGCAAAAGTCATTTATATTCTCATTTAATAACCCAAAATATGGAATTATAACGTATCCTGGAAATCACACCAGTTTAAGCCGAATCATGCAATCCTAAAATCAATGACTGATAGAAAGAAATGCGGACAATTGAAAATTTTCAGTGTTAAATTTCTGTACAGACAAAAAACACAGGTTAAGAATAACTGGGAATTTCTGGTTCATTTTAAAGCTCAAAATCAGTGTATTAGTTTAAATACAGCATTAAAAATAAAGAATCAGCCAATCACCTCTAACATGTCTAATGTGCTTTTCTGAATATCGATTTTTCAAGACGGATTCCCAGGTAGTTTGGTTTTTAAATGGTGCCTTTCAAACTTGATCAGTGTCTTTGTCATTTAAAATCATAAAATTGATTTATATAGAAATTCAAAGTAAACTGGAATAATTTCAAAAATTTAATTAAATTCTCTCTTTTGAAAATCTGTAATGATAGTAGTCGCAAACTGCATGGACGACATTTGATTTGATTATTGCGATTTAAAATGTCCTTCATTTTTTTTAAAATAAGAGTTGCATCATTGACTGCAAAAGTTTTAATTTATCATTGAACACAAAAGTTTTCTTTCATCTGTCATCCTTAGAAATTATTTCAAATGTTTTTGGTCCAGTGGATGTGTATAATACGCAGACGAATTCCTTAAGGTGGTTGGATACCAAACAAAACTTCACCTGCATATTTGTTAACCCCAATAAAAAAGATTTGTAAAACCATCATTGTTCAGTTTTTTTGCTTAACTGTAATTTTAATAATTTTCTTGTTATTTTCATGAGAAATATATAATTGATCTGGTTCTTAATTCTTAATCCCTAATTCTTTCAAAAGCTTAATATTGAAGACAAGTGTTTATAAATATGAAGTGTACATAAACTTAAAAATGGCATAAAATTAATGTTAGCATTTTTGTTAAGCATAAAACAGGTAAAAGTTCATTTCTTTAAAACAGCCGGATAACTTCCCCTGAAACTGTCATACTGTCATACTGATTCTACTTCATCAGTCTCCAGTTTACTTCGAGACTTGTTTATTTAAAGTAGCAGTAATTTACTGGCGGTTAATTAGTGAACAAAGAATTTTGTAACTGGGGTCATTTGACGATGAACTAACATCAGATTGAAAGCAAATTTTTAATGCTTTGACTAAATGTCAAAGCACTATGGACACAGTTGCTACTGGCATCAATAAAATGGGATATGTTTTTTCTGCAGTTTATGATTAGCTACAGCAGGCCCAAAATCTATTGTAACTGACCAGCTTTCAACTTCCAACAAGCGTTCTTCTGGAGGAGGGGAGGCAGATTGATGCTTAGTATGATGATACTAATGGCATTACGAGTCTTTTGGAATCCGGAAATTCCGGAGCCAAAGCTGATCAACAGAGTGGTTCAGTGTTAGAACAAATAAACGACCTTTAAGAATGATGTTGATTCAGCAATTTCTAAAAAAAATTGCCAACAAAACTAGCAAAGCATTTGTCTAAATAGCATTCTGTTGATGCTGTAAAGAGAGAGTTATATAATTGTGAAAAAGTTATTGTGCCTAAAAGTCAACAAGGACATTTGGTGCCAAATACACAAACAAAATTTTACTAAAAAGCATGACCTAAGAATGATGAATGTTCAGAGTTTGATCACAAACTTGATCATAAAATCAACTTGTTCGATTATTAATGTATTCTACCACGGTTATTGAAAACTTGAAAGGAAGCCGCCAGACATCATTCTCCAATAGACCACGAACGTCATCAAAAAATTATCAGATCAAAAACACGTTTCAAATCTTAACAATTCAAATGCATGTTTGGCTGTAGAATGAAATACTTGATAAGACCGCATTGATGTGTCGTCTTTTGCAGTATATACACTGTAAATTGCATCAAGTTGCTGATGAATGTCGGTTTTTATTGCTAAGCGGGGCAATTCCACGGACCTCCCTATACATTAAACAACGAGTAAAACAAGAACATGTTTTTGTTTTTGTATATTCATTTTAACTGATCAATATATATTACGAACAAATTTGTAATTAAGGCCATAATAAATAAATTGCTAGATTGTCATCCGAATTTTTTTTAAAATCGGGGCGGGTGGGCGGCTTTTATTTTATATTTTATATTTTTTCAATTTTGCAGATTTCTTATTGACCTGATCAGTCGGTGTAATTTCATCTACAATACCCAAATAACAGTCATAGTAAAGGTTCAATTATCTCTTACTTCACATCATCACCAATCTTTTTCAACCCATGACCCTTGTTTAAAATATATACGCATGTATTACAGCAATTACTATCTTTTCAGCTGTCAAAATCATGTCGACTTTCGCGGGATTTAAAACGAAAGTAGAATGGTATATAGTGGAGTGACAAGACCATCAAAAATTTGACTTTAATGTACCACCCTACCCTACGGCTGATTTGTACTTTTTTGGTCAGATATATTATCAAGCAATAATTTTTGCCCGGTCGTAGAAAATTCTATGGTCAAAATTTAAAATAAAAGGAGATCAAAGATCAATGAATGAAATCTGACCATAATATTGTACATATAAAGAAAAGTTGAAGGACTTCGTGAAAATAATGTATATTTGTATAGGAATTTTATTTACTCGGTGAATATATTGATTTCATGGAAAAGGAACGAAAAGTTGAATAAGAATGCCCGTTTGTCTGTCTGTAAAATGAAAGGTTTGTCTTATAGTATTTTATTTAAACTTAAAAGGTTTAATGCTAATGTACGTTATTCTTTATGTACAATCACTTAATATTTAGTACACAAAGTAAAGAAAAATAAAAAAACAAGAACAACAACACCCATCACCCCTAACCCCCCCCCCCCCCCCCCCACCCCACCTAAGAAAACGGAATATGACCATTAATTTCGCATTTTTTTTAAATGTTATTTTTTTATTAAGCCTTTTACATCTGATTCATTATTTTATTATAAAGAAATTGTTCGACCCTGTTTTAAAAGCTTGTTAGTAAAAAAAATCTTCTAGAGGTCATCCTTGCTGTCACACTGAAGTACGGTATTCCGGTCTCATCCAAAGGACAGACAACATATTATTTAAAGTCTTAATATTATTCATTTCTCTGTCTAAATAGGCCAATTTTTTTTAATATGAATGTTGTCCATGATTTGAAAATTTACGTTTAATTTGGCGAACTTTTGAATACGCGTTTACTCATAAATAAAGCAGGTTACATTGTAGAGATTTTGGCGTTTTGAAAGATTTTAAACACGTATTGGTGTTAAAATTGCAATTCTTGGAAAAGGGGTGAAGAGTTTAAATAATAATAAGACGTAATACTTTGCTATAGCTGTAATTTCTATTCATTGGTTTTCATGTACACGTACATGTATATCTTTATCGTTAACTTTTCAAGAATATCTTTTATTTGAAAACTAAAAAAGTAGAAATTTTGTAAAAGAGCTACACTGTAAAGGTAATGATAGCCGATCCTTAAAAAGATACTTCAGGTGGGTAGATAATAATTAGAACAGTGCAAAATGGCAATATTCACATTAAATGCATGTCATGTGTGGCTTTTTTCATCTGCTGACAGAAAACTTTATATTTTTGAATTTTGAAAAAAGGCTGAATGCCTGAATACTCAGTAGTCTTTATGATTTCATCAGAAGTCCTAAAAAATGTTAGAAATCCCTCGTTGTTTCTGCGGTTGGTTAAAGTTAGTAGTATATAGTACTGTTTCTTCTGTCTCCATTGCAATTTTTAAAATTAATATTAGACAATTAATTCTTGAAGCAAAACTGACACCTTACTTAAAAGAAAATTTTTAAGTACTGTAAGCAGTGAGCTGACAAAATATGATACCCCCGCTCATAAAGGATCATAGTAACAGAGTTCAATTTTTGGCAGTATGTACATGTAAATGAGGAAATGCGTAGACAAAATATGTATCCCTTAGTTTGAATAATGACAAAAGTCCATGTTTTTGCTGTAGAAAACACTATATATATTTCCGAAGGAAACATGAAAAAGTTTCTGTAAAGTGATGGACAGTCTTTAAGATGAAATACTTTAATCAGTTTTCTCTTTCTGTTTCATACTTGCGTTAATCTGTATTGCTTATAAAGCAGAAAGGCAATATCCAATCATGCAAGATACCTCGTTCAAACAAGAATGTGAAGGAAAAGTGAAATCTTTGTCCTTTACGTATTTTTTTTTTTAATTGAAAAAAAGGAAATGACTTTCAAATGCTAATTAATTTACATTCAAACTGAATATTAGCGTTATCTTATTAATAATAGAAGCCAATTTAATATATTTAACAATATTTTGATCGATTGAGTCCCTGTTTCGATTGAGACATGATTGGATTATATAATCCGTTTCCAGTTACACAAAACATTTTAGATCAAGTAGAATACAAGACTTAGTGTGAGGATGTCTTTAAAAAGTGCGGTTTATTTGATCAGAAATTATTGTCTTATGTATCTTTCTAACACTTAAGTAAACTTTCGTTATTAATATTGCATGAAATAATTGTACTGAATATATTTTGTTGAAATTAACGCAGTTTCTATAACAAAACACAAGATTTTTTTTTTTTTAAAGAAGGGGGGGGGGGGATAATATTCCTGATTAATTTTGCAATGTAAATTTAGTTACCTGTAGCTTTCCTTTCACACACAAATTAGTATTTCTTTAAATATCAATAATT
This sequence comes from Saccostrea cuccullata, assembly GCF_032062105.1. NCBI lineage: Eukaryota > Metazoa > Mollusca > Bivalvia > Ostreida > Ostreidae > Saccostrea > Saccostrea cuccullata. Next base: position 10,816 of record NW_026922965.1, on the reverse strand, counting down.
AATCTTTGAAAAAGAACATTGTCAGCAAGTAAAATAAACGACTTATATACCCCCCCCTTTTTTTCACTTTAATCGCAAGTTTAAAAAAATTTGACTTGGGAAAACTCTACGACCGGGCGAAAATGTATGAGGAGGGATGTCACTTTTATAAAATATAACTTTCAGCTGTAGGGTATGCCGGTCCATTAAACTCGAAAACTAAGCATCTTTTTCTAGGATTGTCACTCCACTAATATGAATATCGACCCCGATCAGAATTAAGACGAAGAAAAACAGAAATAAAAAAAAATGAGGCGGGGGTATAAAATCGGGGCGGGCGGGGATGAGAATCTAGGAATATTTTTATTATGGCCTAAACAAGACTATTTTTAATGCAACGAAAGCTCAAATCATCTGTATTCTATATATAGGTAAGTCAACAAAATTTCTCTCTGGTGTTAAATAGAACAGCGTAATTGAGACATGGTGACCTTATTCGTTTTTCTATAGAGGAAACAATCGACCGTATTTATCGCCCTTGGTAGAATAGAAATAAAGTCCTTGTTGTCGTGAATGATGCAGAATAACCTCCTCGGTCTCAAAATGTTGTTTGAAATATAAAAGCCTCGTCTAACGCCTCCTCGGCTTTTATATTACAAACAACATTTCTCGACCTCGGAGGTTATTCTGCAACATTCACGAAAACGCGGACTTTATTTCTTAAGCAAACAAGTTGTTGAATTTGGATGGCCAGAAGCATTATGCAGAAATAAGAAATTATCTTGGTTCAACATGCAATACCATTTTGTCTTTGGTCCGGAGAGATTTTTAAGACCAGTGATTAAAAGGGATTATGCTGCATTATGTGACAGAAGGCTCGTCAAGTAATCAGTATTGGAAGGGATTATAAAAACACGGGAAAAGATTTGGACTCATTCAGAGGAACAAGAGCGATTTTTCTTGGAAGAAGAAGAATCAAAGTCAGCAGAAGAGATACAAGAAAGATCAGTAACAGAGACCCTGACTGAGGTAAAACTTCAATCTACTACATCTGAAGAATATGCTAGTTTTATGCAAGTTTATAGAAAAAACTACTAGTATTTTGAATGCAAAAAGAGGCATTTTACAATTTGAAGGTGGCAGGATCATGCATTTTAAAGATCCAGAAATATTGAGAATTGTGAATGATATTGAACTTGAGTTTATTCGTAAAACAGTTCAGAACATTTCAAAAGGTGGCCCACGGAAAGATTCCTAAAGGAATTCTCATATAATGTTTCAGAACTTCAAGCTGTTTATTTTTCATTGCAATCAATATGTAATGATAAGAAAGATATGCACTATAAGCTTTTAATGGACAATACAACTTCTGTAGCATACATATGTTATATTAGAGAACAAGGACGAAGGACGAGAACAAGTCGTTCTTTAGAGTGCAATTAAATGGTCAGGAAAATTTTGACTATGGCATACCGGTATCAGAGAACTATACTTGTCAACATTTCTAAGTCCCCATTTTTATTTTTTCAAAAAGTTAATCTTTACTTCAATTTACTAGTTGCTTACAAATTTGCCTTTAATTTGCAATACTAACCTGCCAAGGTCATAACATTGTAATCGAATGTGTAATTATTCGACCGTGACCTTTTTTGTTTTAAAGCATGAAGTGCGAGTTCCAAATGTTTTTCGGGTATATACTTCAATTTTTTTACTTCCATGTGTTCTCCATCTTTAATTGATAATGAAATACAGAAAAAACTTGAATACAGTGCAGGGAAATAATTTTGTTACATAAACCAGCATCAGGATCAGCCTAAGTAGGATCAGGATAGAACTAGCATCAGCATCAGCATTTAAAAAAATCAGCATTACTTGGATCAGCATCAGCAAGCAAAGGATAGAACTAGCATTGACCAAAGTGAAAACAGATAAAGGAAAGTCATTTAATACAAATTACAAATAAAAATTACCCCAACATAATTCAATATAAGAGCAGTGTAAAGCAGAAATTTGCTCGGGGGACTTCGAAATTTTGACTAGTATATTTGGTTACAGCTGCTCATATTCCATGGAAAATAAACTGCAAGGCAAATTTTGCAAGTAGAGAGTTTAAACATGAATATGAATGGATGCGAAATAAACAATTTTATCAATCAGCTTGTGATACTTTGAATTTTAATCCAGATTTTGATCTGTTTGCTAAACGCAACAATCGTCAATTAGAACAATTTGTGTCATGGAAACCAGAGAACCTTTTGCAACTGATGTTTTTTTTCTATTTTTTGGGCAGGCATGAAATTATACTCTTTTCTACCTTTTTATTTGATACCATCAGTTTTACAGAAAATAATGTTAAATAAGCCACTGGTACTTAAATAGAGATTTGCCAACGCAACCATATTATTCAACTGCAATGAAATTACTTAAGATAGTTTTATCTTTGTTCAGAGGGGGAAAACTCTGTTGGGCATTTCGGAGACAATGCAGATACACAAAATATAAGAAAATGTCTCTTATCAGAAGATCAATCCTGAGTAAAGATTTATCACGGCAAGCTAAAGACATTTTGTTGTCTTCACGGAGGGGAAAAAACAACTAAACAGTACAAGTTGCCTCCGTAAGTGGGAGAAATTCTGTATCGTAGACAGGAAGTTAATCCTTTTTAACCACAGTGAATGATGATTTGGGGTTCTTAATTTTTAGCTTACCTGAGCTGAAGGTTCAAGTTAGTTTTTCTGATCAAAATTTGTGTGAGACAACATCAGATTTCTACATATAAAACACATCTTACAACAAATCAGGATGTAGGTATTATATGTCAGCTTAGGGTGCATATCCTACAACAAGTCAGCATGTAGGTATCAGACATGATCAGATGCTACAGAGGGAGCATGTCCTACAACAAGTCAGGAGGTAGGTATCAGATGTCTACAGAGGGAGCACGTCCTACAACAAGTCAGGAGGTAGGTATCAGATGTCTACAGAGGAAGCATGACCTTCAACAAGTCAGGAGGTAGGTATCAGACAAAATCAGATGTCTACTGAGGTCGATTTTTTGCAAGGGCATACCCTCAATGTATCTTGCTAAAATTTTACACATAAACTCTAGAAGCATTAAGATATTTGAAAAGTGCTGCGAACCTCTTGAAATCTTGCAAATAAATTAATTATAGCTATATTTTATGTAGTTGACCAGCAAAATATTCAACCTGCCGTCCAACAAATTAAATTTTACCAATTAGAAAAAAGGGAATCTATATAGGTTCGCAGCACTTTTCACAAACTACATATAGTGTTGAAAAGGATTATAAAATAAACTAAGATTTTTAACTTGGTTATGCCCTTGCAATATTAAAATTTATAAATGACCTAAACTGCAACTATAATTGCCAAAGTTATGTGACGTCGAGATCACATGACATTTCTAAATAAAAATTCTAAATGTCCCCAACATGCAGATTTAAACCTCAATACATTTTTGTGATATCAGTGAACTCCTAAAAAGAATCGCCCATCCTATTAACGTATTTATATTTTATCTTGAAAAATTGCCGATATTTCCATTTGTAACCTTAACTGTGCTGCGTAGTAAATGCTCTCTCTGTAGATATATGATGTTGTCTAATACCTACCTCGTGGCTTGTTGTTAGACATTCTCCCTCTGTAGACATCTGATACCTACCTCCTGACTTGTTGTAGGACGTGCTCTTTCTGTAGACATCTGATGTTGTCTGATACCTACCTCCTGACTTGTTGTAGGACGTGCTCCCTCTGTAGACATCTGATACCTACCTCCTGACTTGTTGTAGGACGTGCTCTTTCTGTAGACATCTGATGTTGTCTGACACCTACCTCCTGACTTGTTGTAGGACATGCTCCCTCTGTAGACATTTGATATCTACCTCCTGACTTGTTGTAGGACGTGTTCTCTTTGTAGACATTTGATACCTACCTTCGACTTGTTGTAGGATGTGCTCCCTCAGTAGACGTCTGATGTTGTCTGATACCTACCTCCTGACTTGTTGTGGGATGTGCTCCCTCTGTAGACATTTGATACCTACCTCCTGACTTGTTATAGGACGTGCTCCTTCTGTAGACATCTGATATCTACCTCCTGACTTGTTGTAGGACATACTCCCTCTGTAGACATCTGATGTTGTCTGATACCTACCTCCTGACTTGTTATAGGATGTGCTCCCTCTAAAGACATCTGATGTTGTCTGATACCTACCTCCTGACTTGTTGTAGGACGTTCTCCCTCTGTAGACATCTGATACCTACCTCCTGACTTGTTGTAGGACGTGCTCTCTGTGTAGACATCTGATACCTAACTCCTGACTTGTTGTAGGATGTGCTCCCTCTGAAGCATCTACCTTCTGACTTGATGTAGGACGTGCTCTCTTTGTAGACATCTGATACCTACCTCCTGATTTGTTGTAGGATGTGCTCCCTCTGAAGCATCTGATGTTGTCTGATACCTACCTTCTGACGTGCTGAAGGACGTGGTCCCTCTGTAGACATTTGATACCTACCTCCTGATTTGTTTTAGGACGTTCTCCCTCTGTAGACATCTGATACCTACCTCCTGACTTGTTGTAGGACGTGGTCCCTCTGTAGACATCTCATACCTACCTCCTGACTTGTTTTAGGACGTGCTCTCTTTTTAGACATTTGATACCTACCTCCTGACTTGTTGTAGGATGTGCTCCCTCTGTAGACATCTGATATTGTCTGATACCTACCTCCTGACTTGTTGTAGGATAAGCTCCCTCTAAAGACATCTGATGTTGTCTGATACCTACCTCCTGACTTGTTGTAGGATGTGATCCCTCTAAAGACATCTGATACCTAACTCCTGACTTGTTGTAGGATGTGCTCTCTCTGTAGACATCTGATACCTACCTCCTGACTTGTTGTAGGATGTGCTCTCTCTGTAGACATTTGATATCTACCTCCTGACTTGTTGTAGGATAAGCTCCCTCTAAAGACATCTGATGTTGTCTGATACCTACCTCCTGACTTGTTGTAGGATGTGATCCCTCTAAAGACATCTGATACCTAACTACTGACTTGTTGTAGGATGTGCTCTCTCTGTAGACATCTGATACCTACCTCCTGACTTGTTGTAGGATGTGCTCTCTCTGTAGACATCTGATACCTACCTCCTGACTTGTTGTAGGATGTGATCCCTCTAAAGACATCTGATACCTACCTCCTTTTCTACATTCTTTTTAGATGCTTCAGATGCTTCAGAGGGAGCACATCCTACAACAAGTCAGGAGGTATGTAACAGATGTCTACGGAGGGAGCACGCCCTACAACAAGTCAGGAGGTATGTATCAGATATCTACAGAGGGAGCACGTCCTACAACAAGTCAGGAGGTAGGTATCAGATGTCTACAGAGAGAACACGTCCTACAATAAGTCAGGAAGTAGGTATCAGATGTCTTTAGAGGGATCACATCCTACAACAAGTCAGGAGGTAGGTATCAGATGTCTACAGAGAGAGCACATCCTACAACAAGTCAGGAGATAGGTATCAGATGTCTACAGAGAGAGCACATCCTACAACAAGTCAGGAGTTAGGTATCAGATGTCTTTAGAGGGATCACATCCTACAACAAGTCAGGAGGTAGGTATCAGACAACATCAGATGTATTTAGAGGGAGCTTATCCTACAACAAGTCAGGAGGTAGGTGTCAGACAACATCAGATGTCTACAGAGGGAGCATGTCCTACAACAAGTCAGGAGGTAGGTATCAGATGTCTACAGTGGGAACACGTCCTACAACAAGTCAGGAGGTAGGTATCAGACAAATTCAGATGTCTACTGAGGGAGCATGTCCTACAACATGTCAGGAGGTAGGTATCAGATGTCTACAGAGGAAGCATGTCCTACAACAAGTCAGGAGGAAGGTATCAGATATGTACAGAAGGAGCACGTCCTACGACAAGTCAGGAGGTAGGTATCAGACAACAACAGATGTCTACAGAGGGAGCATGTCATACAACAAGTCAGGAGGTAGGTTTAAGTCAACATCAGATGTCTACAGAGGAAGCCTGTCCTACAACAAGTCAGGAGGTAGGTATCAGACAACATCAAATGTCTACAGAGGGAGCACGTCCTACAACAAGTCAGGAGGTAGGTATCAGATGTCTACAGAGGGAGCACGTCCTACAACAAGTCAGGAGGTGGGTATCAGACAACATCTGATGATTACAGAATGAACATGTCCTACAACAAGTCAGGAGGTACAGGCAGTTACAGAATACTGAAAACAGAACACAAAAAAACTAACTGTTTGACTATTAGATTTGACATGATGTTACAAGATTTTTAATTTGATACCTCATTGCTCATCTGGGAATCGTTGGTAGTATTTGGTTTCCTTATGTAGCAAAGAATAACCAAGCAAGCTTACGAAAAATAGGAGAGATTCTATGAGTGACTGAGAGATTCCACATTCTAATAAAATATATATTTAACAAACACTTGTAGAAGATCGTGCTATTAAAGTGTAGTGTGGTACACTGTACTTTACGAGGGTTGTCCCATAAAATCGTGGACAAAGCGCTTTTCTCGAAAAGTAATGGGCGCACTAAGCTGAAATTTTCAGTAAATGTTAATTCATCATATCTAAGTGTATCATAATGTTTTTGATTATATATATGCAAAAATAAAGATTGTATTCTGCTTCAATAGTCATTGTGTACGGTCCTACGGCGCACGGTAAAAATAACAAGGTTTTATTAGAGAATATGCAAGTATTATTTCGTAATAAAAGTTTTCAATACATAAGACTAGAATGAAAATTGTCCTAATTAGATTCCTTAATCAATTCTGTCGTCTTTTTGAAAATTTTAAGGCATTTGGTTAATTTTTGGCAGTTTCCCGAGCATTCGAAATGGGAAAGTGATAAACACAATGCACGAAAAATGGTGACGTTTGATGACGTTACGGCGCACCGGAGAACAGTTTAGTTAGATTAGGATGTTGTAACGACACCTTAAGAGACTTTAAATAAATATAGAAGAAAGAAAATATGACAAATATCACCAGATCTTAAAAATATAAATAAAATGGAAGTTTTCTTAGCGAAGTTCTCTTGATCGAGTCCCCAGGTATAAGTACAAAACATACGGACAGACTGCCATTGAAGTAGCAAAAGACGCTGTCACTGTCGACCGTCGATATGAGATTCCCTGTTAGTTGAATGATGGCGAGAATACTGTCCGTAACTTGCTAATAAATCGGCTAACTGTATTCGGTGCGTCGGCGCGCTCGCGCAACAGATTTTGTTTAATAAATTTATCGCTTATACAACATCGGGTTCGATATCCTCCACTAATTAAAGTACTGAAAGTATTGATATGTGTTGATTTTAATGATGGTTTCAATAAAATTGAATGTTTCTCACTTTGTTCACAACTTTTTCAAGTTATTTGAATTTATGCTCTATAAGGAAGTTTGTTAGAATTAAATAAAAAATAAAAAGGCGCGATTGTACAGAGTCAAAAAAAGTAAGGTTTGTTTTGATCACACTATAACCTTAGAATGATATACCGAAAAGTGTAAGACTTTTCTTGTTCATTTTTTTCAATAAATTAATAAGGTATTTTTCTGACCAAAGTTTGTTTAAAAGGGCTATTGATAGCAAAGCCATTTCTTTTACTAAAGTTTCTCCCCATCATCGGAGCTCTCTAATAAACACAAGGTAATTCTTAGTAGCGCTATTGTTTTAAAACGTAATAAGGAATATTTTTTAAACACTGATACCAATGTATGGCAGCTTTATAGCCATGAAAATCAAGTCTTTAAAAAAGGAGTTTAAACTCTAGAGTCTAAGGTCATAACGTAATACTGGTAAATTTTAATTTGATACATTGACGTCGGAAGCAAATTGAAAAGGCCGGGGGGGGGGGGGGGTAAGTGAAAGAGAAAAAATTCGAACCTGAAAAATCTTTACAAGCAAAAAAAAAAAAAAAAGAAGGAAAAATGTATCTAGTGTCTAAACACGAAAATCATATTTCGTTGGGGGGGGGGGGGGGGGGGGGGGGGGGTTGAGGATCTACTTAACCTTCTTCGACTACACGGCAACGTGCCAGTTAAAAGTGGGGGCTAAACCTACGCCCCAATGTTTAATATAATGTCTATCTGTGTAAGCCCCCTCCCCCGGTTCCCAGGCCTATATATATGTTAAACATTAAATAAATTTATATAAAAAGCACTCAATATTTTTAAATGCTATAGTTAAAGATTGGAGATATATATACAAGAGAGAGAGAGAAAGAGAGAGAGAAATCGAAAGTAGGCAAATTCCAAAATTCGGGTAAATTTCGGATTACTCTTGCACGAATTGTGGTAAGGCATGCATGGATCAAAGGGCATTTAAACTAACATAGTAAATTTACTAAAGCTATGCCTTGGACCTCCTCCCTTGCGATATGAGCCACCACCTCCTAGGGAAATTTTTCTGGATCCACCTAAAAAGAAAAGCAATTGGGCTCGGGCTGTCGGCTTGAATATAAGCGATAACGCTTTAATTATAAAGAAAATCGCTGTCATTTGAGCGTTTTAATACAGGGAGAAAATACTTTTGTGATATTGGGATGAGATGGACGCGCTGGCGCGCCGACGGACGCGCTGAATACAATTAGCCAATAAATCTTCAGTAGATCGCACGAGTGTGCCACATTGTTCCTTAACTGGATATAAACACTCACGTATGTAAATTAATAAAATTTCTAAATTTAAGTGGGGCTAATCCAACTTAATTTTTAGCAAACATGAAAATTAAACGTGACGTTGTTTTAGACAACTTGACGTTGTAATCCGTGCGCCGTATTGCGATACAGTACATAACATAAAATATCAAAATTTGTTTATTTATGCATAGGGTGAGTTCACTATGCATCGGAATCATACCTTGCTTCGGACAACTTTAGGCAATAAACTCTCTTTCAACTTAAGAGTTCTGTGTATTTATTTGTTTCTGTCATAAAGACGAAGATTTATTTTTTTAAATGATACCGATTGTGTTTCTCATGTTGTGATAAAAATACCCTGCAAAATTTAATGGCCTTGAAGTTACGTTATATTTTACATCATCAAAGGGGAATAACCCGAAATTCGTGATTTTGCAATTTTTAGAGTTATCGTTCTTTCAAATTCGACTTCCACGGAACGAGTCGGACTTTGGTGAATTTTGTCAGGGATAGGTAATTTCACATGATTTATAATTATGTTCCCCAAACGAAGTTGGGGAACATATTGTTTTTACTCTGTTTCTTATTATTAAGGTCTTCCGACTTCCTTCGGAAGACCTTATTGTTTTCCGTCGGTTTCCTATTATAAGGGTCTTCCGTCTTCAGCGGAAGACCCTTCTATTATTCTTCGGTTTCTTTTTCACTTTTATTAGGGTCTTCCGTCTTCAGCGGAAGACCCTTCTATTATTCTTCGGTTTCTTTTTCCCCTTTATTATTTTTCTTCTTTTTTCTTCTTACAAAATTTGTGCAGAGGATTTCTCGGAGATGGCTGGACCGATTTTATCCAAATTTTCATGGTTGATGCATTGACATCTGAAGTTAATTCCAGCAAGTCCTTTTTTGGAAATTCCTTTTAAGTCGAGAGTTATCGCCCTTTGATCGAAATTTAGAGGACCTCCGTGTCTGTCACGTTACTCAAAAACGGCTCAAGCTAGAAAGCTGATTTTTTCAGGGATGATAGAGGACATGTTGCCATGTTGCACCTGGGTCATGATATTTTCCGGAAGTGCATAGTATGGAAGCTCGGTAAGGGTCAAAATTTAGGACACGAATCATGACTGATTTTTTAAGACATTTTGCATTTTATCTTTTAAAGTATAATTATTTTGTTAAAACATACTGAACAAAATATGTGCAGAATGACAAGATCTTTAATATGATATTAGGAAAAAAGTGCTGACTCATCACATTAGGGGCCAAAAAGGGCTAAAAGTCTTTTTTCGATAGCTCTTTAACGGTCAATATTTTGTTATAAATAACAGAAGCAAAAATATTTATCTTAAAAATCTACAACTGTATATTATGTTTTTTATGTCATATATTACATAATTAGGGGCCACAAGGGGCTAAAATGCTAAATCTATAACGCTTTATATCTCGAAATTGAGAAATATTTTGATAAGTAATATTGAACAAAAGATGTACAAAATAATGTTCTAAACAATATGCAACCTTTCATTTTTCGCTAAACGTCCCCATTAAGGAGTTGAAGGGTCGGCCCCTAAATATTTCTTTTGCAAATAACTCGAAAACAAAAGAGAATCTCTGAATAGTTGTTGAAGAAAAAATGTTTAAAATCATGAAAACTTTAAGATAAGATCAGAAAAAAGGGGCTGGGCACTAACTTTAGGGGCCAAGAGGGGCCAAAAGTCTTCAATGGATAACTCTTTAGCAGTCAGTATTTTGCTATACATTACTGAAGCAAAGATGTTTATCTCAACAATCTACAACTGTATTTTATGATTTTTATGTCGTATGATACATAATAAGGGGCCACAAGGGGCCAGAATGCTGAATCTTTGACGCTTTATATCTCGAAATTGAGAAATATTTTGATAATTAATATTGAACAAAAGATGTTCAAAATAATGTTCTGAACAATATGCAACCTTTCATTTTTCGCTAAACGTCCCCATTAAGGAGTTGAAGGGTTGGCCCCTAAATATTTCTTTTGCTTATAGCTCAAAAACGAAAAGGAATTTCTGAACAGTTGTTGAACACAAAATGTTCAAAATCTTAAGAGCTTTAAGATGAGATCCTGAAAAAGGGGCTGGGCACTCAAATAAGGGGC
>NW_026922964.1:0-20578 GCF_032062105.1 Saccostrea cuccullata | reverse complement strand
GTCCTCTGCTGAACTACCCCTGGTCGTCACGCCCTCCGTGGTGCTGATGTCCTCAATTGTACTCGTGATAGGGGAACTGGATGTTGTGGACTTTTCAGTTGTATGGTCATTAGATATAGTTGAGTGTAAGCGGGAACTGTATAATGTTGACTGAGGGTGTAATGATGATAGAACAGAAGAGGGTATTATTGTCTTTCTCTGATGATATGTGGGGGGTGAAAGTGGTGATTGAATATGCGTGTGGGTATGTCGTCAATAATTCCGGGGTAGATGAATGCATTGCAGGGTGAGTCGTCATCTTTGGTATGTAAATGGCGAGGACGAGGGGTTTGATAGGTCGGTTGACGTCACAGTGTATAAAGACTGCATAGTAATCTGGAGAAATGGTGTGTTCACGAATGTCAGTATCTAAAGTTAATAAAACAACAATCTGAAATCATCTCAATTATTACCAATAGTTGAGTCACAAAATTTCAACGCAAAACGTAACACATTTAAAAAAAGACACAAACAAACAAACTTTACGCATAAAAGTACGAGTTTATTTCTCAAATCGTAATGTTTCGTGCAGTAGTCACAGCAGGTCGCATTCGGGTTATTTGCAATATAACCATCTATGAGTTTTTGACAGCCGCTGCAATTCTCAAGAAATTCACAATCCCCGCTTGTCCTTCCCCTTCTTCTGTTGCGATTCTATAATAGTATTTTATCGCTGACATTATGTTGTGCTCTGGTGTAATCTCGGCACGCAGTATGATCCTCATTTCATTTTGCGTCTCTTTTTATTCAGAAATGAATAAGTAGGTCATGGTCACCATACGTTAGTCTACAATGACATCTCCTTTCTTTTTGTTTGATTATTCAACCTTTTTCACGAGTGAAAAATCCCCAAATTAGTTCCATTGTTCCCTTTCTTGACATCACTGGTTTTTCCCCACTCTCCATTGTTCCCTTTTTTCTATACCCCATTGTTCCCTTGTACTCACTCCTTTCTAGGTCTAGGCTACACCATTGTCTAAGGGCAATCGACCATAAGTCGGACATGGTCATCTGGGTCTCCATTGTTCTCCCCATTGTTCTCTTACACAATAGCCCCATTGTTTACTCCCCTCAAGTGTAGGTCATACTAGTACTAGCCCCCCCCTAAAATGAGCCTTTTCTGAATTCATTTAAGCAATAATGTGAATGGGGCCAGCTCCCTATAAATTTGACCCAATACCTACATGTATATGCTGATGAATTCTACCAATTTTCTTGCTACTCATTGTTTGGAAATATTTAAAGCTATTTCAAACAGTGAACACAGAAGAGATGGTAAATTAACATTAGAGCAGGGATATCACTAGTGAGCATTAATGATTTCTTAACGGACTTCTTGTTTTTAATGCAATGAACTTTATTAATGAAATTAATAAGTATTTATTTTCGTAGGTGATTATGACTCGGCAAGAAATATTAAGGCCATTAAGAATGGCGAATTGCTGTACGATTCCAAGAGAATCCTTGCGTGTTCTGTGCTAATTCAGGCCGACACATTTTTAACGGGAATAGTCAATGCAGCAATGAAAAATAAGGTCAGTTGAACATTAACATAGACTCGGCAAGAAATTTAATCTATGCCTCTATACTTATCATTTTATTCCAGATAGAAAGTCCATTTTGTAATTTGTAATACACGTATTCTTTGTATTTTAATGAATTGGGCAAATACCATGCATGTATTTTTATCAATCAGGTGACATACAACTACAAACTTCGACTAGAAAAGCAATCCGGAGATATTTTAAGTTCCCACTGCGAATGTCCTGCTGGTAAGGGCCCAAACGGAACGTGTAAGCATCTACACATGTAGCAGCATTGATGGTGATGCTGGAGAAGTTCACTGGGTTAGGAGAACTGACTGACATTGAGAAAACGTGCACAGAAAACCTTATGATGTTCAATAAACCAAAGATTTCCCATAAAGGTTTACATTTATATATTGATTTATAGTTATTTTTTGAGCTATTATACCCCTGGTAATCCTCAATATGCTTTTTGAATAATTATTACAAGATTTGATATTTAACATGAAGTTGTCACCCATCCAAGGGTTTAACAGGCTCAACATTTCTAAATTTGTCTGAAATAGAGTGATACCCAAACAGAAAAAAAGCCTATTGGATCATGCTAACGACTCGTGTGTAAACCATGGTTTTGATATGGTTTCGGTATAGGAAAATTTTACATGCAAATGAGCTAATGGATCATGGTTCTGAGATGATCTGTTAAACTAAACAACGAGCAAGAAAACCATGATCCTGGTATGGTCTGTTGTAATTATCAACAACTCGTATTAAAATCATGATTCTGGTATGATCTGTTAAAGCTAACAACTCATATTAAAACAATGATCCTTTTACGATCTGTTGTAGCTATCAACAACTCATTTTTAAACCATGATCCTGGTATGATTTGTTAAAGCTAACAACTCGTATTAAAACCATGATCCTGGTATGATCTGTTAAAGCTAACAACTCGTATTTAATTCATGATCCTGGTATGATCTGTTGTAGCTAACAACTCGTATTAAAACCATGATCCTGGTATGATCTGTTAAAGCTAACAACTCGTATTAAAACCATGATCCTGAAACGATCTGTTGTAGCTATCAACAACTCGTATTAAAACCATGATTCTGGTATGATCTGGTAGAACTCATTCAAAGGACAATTATACATTTTTACTGGCATTATAACTATATAATACTATAACTGAACACTAATAGCATTAACACAACAAACATTCCTTTAATATTTCATATTCATGTATAATTGCAGTTTCCAATTAAAAATAAAATTTCAATTATCAAAAAATGAAAAATATTATACATCGTTATGTCATTTAAACAGCATCTTTATGCAAATATAATCCAAACAATGGATAATCCTTAAATCAGTGACATTTAATACTGTCATGTTAAAACTTTTCTTACAAATATTACATAAATTGTTTAAGTTTAATAACTTACTTTTTCACAACCAAGTGTATTTAATAAAAAAAAAGGATAAAAAAGGAATAAAACAGGATTATTGACATTAAACAATAATTCAATATGAATCAATTATAAAAGATTTTTACAAAAATCAACAAATTTTCAGTAAAGTCAACAAATTTTCATTAAAGTCATGCATCAATAAAAAATGACATGGTGCAAAAGAGGATATTTTAAATTGTACAAAAATTAGAATTATCAAAATAAAATGATGAAATAGTATTTAGGCATGTGAAAAGAAATATCAAAGAAACAGGTTATAAACAAAAACTATAGTACTACAATTAAGAAGCATCATGTCTCTTGTAAGTCCACCTCTCACAAGAAAACTTTTCCTTCCATACCACAATTAAGAAGATTCAAGTCTCTTTTTGGTTCGCCTCGCAGACGATAGTTTCTCATTCCAGGCAGCATTGAATGCTGCTGCACCCATCTTCAAAACAACTTCACCATATGCTGAAAATAAATACAAAGTTTAAAATAATTCATTTTATTTTATTATTTATTCATTAACTGTGACAACACATTTTAAAATTCACTAATTTTTTACCCTTTGACCTTGAAGTTTGACCTGCTTTTCAAAAAAATTAACAATACTCATACCGTTTGACTGAGAAGAGATAGGGCTTTTATTGTATCCCTATGAATTACCTATGACAACTCTTTTCTAAAAACACCGACTTTTGACAACTTGACCCTGAGGCTTGATCATAATTTTTTTAATGAGAAGAGATGGGGCTTTCATATTACACAAATATCACAATGTCATGTACGTAACCTGTGATAAAATCATATCAAATACTAGTATATCATGAACTTTGAAAGTTTAAACATTGCTTAAAATTGACCATAACTTTTTACACTTACATGTATATTAGCTGTGACAAGGTCTATCTAAAAAAAAGTATGGCTTAAATCATGGAGAATGTGTTATGACCTTACATCAAAGTCATTAAGGCTAAGATATTTTGACTGGATGCATTGTTTGAAAAAAAGATGTCTGAATTTGTCAATACAGTAGCACACAAATGGGGTATGCTCATCACTATCTTGTGTCATGGTGTGACCCAAGGTCATTTCGACAAGGTCAAGGTCGCAAACACTCATTTAGTATCACTTTTTTAATAGAAGAATATAATAAGATGATATCTACCCTGAAAAGATTGCTTTATCATTAGAACGTGGCATGACCTATACTCAAGGTCATTTCTCTCCGTCCATAGCTCCGTAGAAAGACCTATTCGTTGCTTTGCAACGAGCTCGGCTCTAGTTAATTTGTTAATTTTAGCCCCCCACCCACCTCCTCCACCCCACCCACATTCAATTAGCCTGTCCACTTTCAATATGCTTACGATGTCTATGCATATATAAAGAAATATATACATAAAGATTTTTATCTAATTTGTACATATATTTATGCAAATATTAAAAGGCTTTGTATTTGTAAAATACACTTGGGATAATGCATTTTAATTACACCGCAAAATTTAATTGTACGGAGCGAAATGCATTAGTGACGAACTCTACTCTATATCTACTTGTGTATTCGACCTTGACCTTGAGAGTTTGTACACTGTAATGCAGGATTACATAAATGTGATGAAAGTAATTTGTTTGGAAATGTTTGACAAACCACTGGACTGAGATATTTCTGTCAAGGTATGTATAAAAGCGATAAACAACGAGAACAAATTTTCTCGAATAATCGCAGACGACGTTAACATGGTGTAACCAGTAAAAGGGTCCTGGCTTCAATCAGTTATTATTTAGGTATGAAACGATACAAATTGATGTATTTGCCTCGTAATTATAGCTGTGTCTTGAGTAGGTATTGTCTACTATTACGTCACAGACGGCGTGATTGATTGATTGTATTAAGAAATAAGGTATCATTTTTTGAGTTTTATTGAGATGTAAAACGGGTTGGTCACGTGATCTAATCCCATAAAGCCCGAAGGGCTTTACATTTGTGACTTATTCATACTTTAAATTTGCCTGATTATTACTGTTAACGTGTGAAATGCCTTAATTTTTTCAAACCCAACGGCATGTATGTAATCCACTAAACGCGCGTCGACCCTTTATGACGTCACAGAGAAATTACGTCGAACGTTTATCCAAACGCACATCTATGACCTCTTGACCCCATACCTGTATTTACACAGTTATAAAAACGCTTGCCTTTAGTAGTGTTATATAAAGGAAAACATTTGCAAATGTAAATATTACTGTTTAACGTCCCTCTCCAGAATATTTCACTGATATGGAGACGTCATGATAGGCAAAGAGTTAATATATTTTTTGTAAAACGAAGATCTAACAGCTTAACGAGCATCTAGGTTTCTGCACCTTACCTGTGCTGCTAATCCTTTCCCATTTTATGTGTTTACAATTACTGCATCCCCCACTTGAATTTTCAGCAAAGAATAATCCAAGCTGATTTGTGCGTTCCTCACTTTTTGCGGCTTAAGTGTTTGTTTAGTTTTGATACTGTAATACTGTTACATATGTCAATATTTCTCAACTTCTCCATATACGGTTGTAACGTTAAAACGTCTCACTATTTACTTGTTTGATATTTTAAGCCTACCATGGTAGCCATTTTTAGCTTACCTCAACGAAGTTTGGGGAGCTTATGTAATACCGTCGGTGTCGGCGTCCACGTCGGCGTCGGCGTCCCAGGTTAAGGTTAAGTTTTTTGGAGCAGTTTTCTTTTTAAGTACTTCTATGTCCTATATTGATAAGACATGCATGGAAGATGGTTCTAGTGTGTTTCATTGTACCAGTCAAAGTTTCAGATGCTGCAATTTCAGCAAAGAAATGACCAGGTTAATGTTTTTGGCGCAGGTTAACATTTTTGGTGCAGTTTTTGGTGTAGGTTTCATTTCCAAGTAACTATAATCCCTATGTTGACCAAACTTGCATGGATGATACATCTAAGGATGGATACTACCGAGCTTGCTTCGGATGCTGAATCTGACCTACATTTTCCGGTTGAGTGAACAGGTTAAAGTTTTTGGTGCAGGTTTCATTTCCAAGTAACTATGAGACCTACGTTGACCAAACTTGCATGGATGATACATCTAAGGATGCATACAACCGGGCTTGCTTCGGATGCTGAATCTGACCTACATTTTCCGGTTGAGTGAACAGGTTAAAGTTTTTGGTGCAGGTCTCATTGCCAAGTAACTATAAGACCTATGTTGACCAAACTTGCATGGATGATACATCTAAGGATGGATACTACTGGGCTTGCTTCAGATGCTGAATCTGACCTACATTTTCCGGTTGAGTGAACAGGTTAAAATTTTTGGTGCAGATCTCATTTCCAAGTAACTATAAGCTGTATGTTGACCAAATTGCATGGATGATACATCTAAGGATGCATACTACCGGGCTTGCTTCGGATGCTGAATCTGACCTACATTTTGCTGTTGATTGAACAGGTTAAAGTTTTTGGTGTAGGTTTCATTTCCAAGTAACTATGAGACCTATGTTGACCAAACTTGCATGGATGATACATCTAAGGATGCATACTACTGGGCTTGCTTCGGATGCTGAATCTGACCTACATTTTGCTGTTGAGTGAACAGGTTAAATTTTTTTGTGCAGGTTTCATTTCCAAGTAACTATAAGCCGTATGTTGACCAAACTTGCATGGATGATACATCTAAGGATGCACACTACCAGGCTTGCTTCGGATACTGAGTCTGACCTACATTTTGCGGTTGAGTGAACAGGTTAAAGTTTTCATCAAGAGATGAACATTCTCAAATTTGCTTCAGATGCTGGATTTTGATTACATTTTCATGAAAGAAGAACTAGTTTAAATTGTTTATGTAGGTCTATTTCAAAGTATCAGATCAAAATTGCTTAAATATTTTCATTTTTGGAATGTACACTTTTTGTTGGTTAATTGTGTGACTTTGCCTTACTTAAAGACAACATTCGTTGAGGTGAGCTCTGTAATCTCTGATTACCTATGTTTTTAATTGACAACTGGACAAGTTTAATGCCTTGTGGGATACTAACCAGCGGTTAAAGCACTTTACTTGTAGTTAGTTAACTAGAGGCTAATTTTATTTTGAGCAACAAATATTAGATCAGTGGTAAGTTACCCAGTGGATATAGAATTTAACCAATGGCTAAGTTATCCAGTGGTCAAATTGAACCATTGTTTTGAGCAACCGAATCCAGATTGACACTAGCCAGAAACTAAGAACTCAAGACAGAACCAGAAACAACAATATACTGGCATTTCAGCTACCATAATTCCAAACCTTAGTGAGGAAGGAGTCATTCTACCCACGTACCATCCAGGAGTGGAATGCCCTACCCACCTCTATCGTGATGGCTGAGTCTTGATTACTTCAAGGCTCGCCTCCTTCGATAGGTCACCAGCCAAAAAATAAATCACATTTATGTTAATAAATGCATTTTTGGCATGAACTGTTTTTTGTGCATTGAGAGAGTTATTTCACTGCGTAGTATAAAAAGAATAGAACGCCACCGCTAGGTTGCAGTGCAATAGGTCACAAAGTTTTAAACAGAAGCTGAACTTCTACGGTAGCAAAACAAAAAAATAGCGTTTTAATGTTTTCATCCACGTGAGTGGTTTATCTAGTTTATGTGCTGATTTTTTTAGGTGTACTGAATGGATTTAATCCATCGTTTGTGTCCAGCCATTTCTAAAAAACGAATAGCGTGGGTTAAGCTGTGAACGGTGGAGATTGGCGCGGACTGGCCGTCAACAGACTTCCTCCATGAACAGCATTCTTGCTTCATGAACAACATTCTTGCTCCAATGGAACCAGTAAATAATGCTTGTAGGTAGACTAATTAGGAAAATAACAAATAATTCAATTCATGAAAGACCGTGTTCTTTCTGGGCTTTTTCAATCCAGTGTTTTTGGTAGGAAAGCAAGTTTTCTGTCTGTGCTAAAATTAGCCTCGATGCTCATTGGCCAATATGTAAAGGACATTCACGTGGTAAATGTTCTTAAATTATTCTTGTAATAATAACCAAAGCATGTTCAATTATCAACTAAATTATCCTGCTAATCCTATTTGTAAGATTCTAATATGCTACAAGTCACCCGGTGTATACTTTCATATTTAAATCCTCCAACTTTGCATAATCCTCAATTATAAAAGGAAAAAAATCTCACAATTGTGCTACAATATTAAATATTGGTATAATAGAGACTTCTGCAATTGCTAATATTTTCTTACATTGTAACATAACAAAATTGATATTTTGCTTGCTTTGTCCAATATTTTCTTTTTCAATATTTATTACAGTTAATAAAACTTGATTCCTTTCATATCACAAATGTGAGTAGATTTTTGTTCTCTTTCATAATTGATGATTATGCAAAGTTGGAGGATTTAAATAACCATTGAAAAGAAATTTATATAATTTTATGTTTCTAACTGGATTTAAACAAACATACTACGGCGTCGGTCTTCAACTCTTTCCCGTACACCGGGTGACTTGTAGCATTAATGATCTTGAAGAATTTGCCAGAAAGAAGCACTATCCTCCTTGAATGTCGAAACTTGTCTGACTCCTTCTTCGTCCTCCACTATCGCTGGAATGAAATATTTTAATATTTTCCCCCTTTAGGAAAATTTACTTCTTATCGCCCGCGTTTGGCCCTCATGTAGAATGTGAATTTTGATGTTCTGAAAGATCTATAATAAAGAACTACAGTGAAAACTGTCTCATCTGACACACTGTGAATTTCGACCTAAAATTTCTTTCCCATTTTACTATTTTCTCTTTTTTTAACACTGTGCAATCCGACACCCTGTTTTTCCAACATATACATGTATATATAATTATATCCTTTTGATGAAGTTAATCCAGAAATATATCAGACACAAACATCATACAGAGACTTGATTCATATTTTTAATATGATAATATGAATAATTATTTTACATTTTACTTCAGAAGAGCAGAGCAGAACTATTCCATGGAAACCTTATAAGCTTCTTGAAATGTTACAAAACAAATGTATTAAATATTTAAAAGGATGTGTAAATCCTTTTGAATACAATTACTGTTGATTTTCTATATAAATCAAATTTGAAAAACTTGCCTCTCTTATTTCTCTCTTGATGTCACCGGGACACAGAGTTCTGATGAAAAACAGGACGGAATCAGGGTACCTGTACACGTCGCTCACAGATCCAATGTTTTTCCTCTGTGAATAATTTTTTTTGTTTACAATTTATGAAACAAAGATTATTTATTAAAAATAGTACATGTATATATCAATGTATGAAACCAAATTAAAATGTTTTTAAAAATATACATATTTATATACATGCCTTTAATGCGTGTGCCCAGTGACAGTAGTGTATGTACCGATTTCTGCGGTAATAAATCCCTTTTTGTTTCCTTCTTTCCACTGATGTTTTTAGGTTCTCGATAAAATTATTTCCATCATACCTATAAGCAATTATAAAGTTTTATAAAGCATTAATTTCTTTAGCTGGGACAAGAGACTTTCAGGATAATTGAATAAACTCTTCACAGTATATGTGTATGCACATGTTCTAGTTTATATGCAACTATGTAAAATGAAGGATTGCAAAGTTAAAGGGTAATCAAATAGTGCAATTTGCTACAATTCTTTGTAAGAATTATCTTCCTTGGGCAGTTTTCATAGGTGGTGCTAGTAAAATAAAAATGGCAGCCTCAATGGCAGATCGCTTTGCAAAAAATTCTGATAAGAGATACGGTGACGGTGAGCTGTAGCAGCAACTTGTGTATAAACCTTTTATACAATAAATTTCAATTGTTTGGTGATAATTGATAACTTTAATATTTCAGAAATCTCTGGAAATGACATCTTCAAATAAACAAAGACTGGAGTTCAGAAGACCAGTTCAACACTTTGGATAAAATTCATCAGGCAATGACTTTCATCTTCGACTTCCATGTATTTTCAAGCATTAAAGATTACAGTTTTATGTCTCGGTATAAGACTATAAGAGACTACTGAACAAATGGTAGTTGTTGATTTCAAAAGAAAAACTGTTGAATTCTGATATTCTGTTTAACATATTTCCCAGTAGTGAGGTTTTAATGAAAAGATTTATTTTTCATGAATTCAACTTTGTTGACATTTTTTGAAAGTCATTTGAATAAATGATCAACCTGAATGGCAAACTTGTGTGATGTGTGAAAAATGTCGCTCAGATCATGAATATATTTACATGTACTATTTATGATTGAAATGTATTACATGTACAAAAAGGACAACATAAAATATATATCAGTGTGTAAATAAAAATCATGTTGTATATTATACAATTTAGGAAGATTTTCTTCATCACTTTAATGATTTTTCTTGTTAAAGAAAACAATATTCTCTTGACCTCAAAAACAGTCTCAGATATTTGATACTTTCAGGTTTTAGCACTTTTGGATTATCTCCCCTTTTCAGTTAAATTAGAGCATCTTAGTGGGCAGACATAAAATTATTACAATGATTAAAAAAAAAATAGAATTGTGTTTTATTTGTATTTCCATATCCTTCCTTGAACATGAAAATTTAAAACAATTGTTTTGAACTGTAAAATTCATTTTACATGAAGACATCTATGGCGTATACTGGACGTTGACATAGAAAAGTAAATTCGCTCATTTTTGTTAGAAATCATCCCCCAACTCACCCCCAATATTAATACATGCAATAATTTATACAAAAATGTTTTCATTTCATTCCATATACCATAGAGTATGATTTCTTTTGAAAAAATGCAGCTTTTTCTGTTGGCTGTTTGATTTTTATATTTTTGAAAAAGTGTAAATCCTCTAAAATCTCTATTTTTGTTTTTTGCATATTTGGATTATCTCCCCTTTGCCAGTATAGAATTAAAGAGAGTTTACAGGGCATGAGTATGACAATATTTATTTTTGAAAAAAGTACCTGTGTTGTTGTATTTTTAGTTAAAATAAAAAGATTTTTTTTTTGATTTGTATTCATTTCAGTTGAATACCCCGTATTTTTATGGCATATGGACAAAAATAGTGTTTAAAGTTTTTCTTTTTTGTTCGAAACTCATCCATAATTTTCAGCTGAAAATCTCCTAAAATTGATATTTTCATGATTTGCATATTTTGGATTATCTCCCCTTTTCAGTTCAAATTAGAAAATTTCACTGTTGTTAAATTGCAAAAAGGCACTTGTGTTGTTGTATTTTGAGTTGAAAATAACAAATTGTTTTGAAATGTAATATTAATTTCAGATGTATATACCTATGGCATATACTGGACTTTCACAAAAAAAGTGAAATTCTCTTTTTCTATGAAAATCATCTATAATATCCGGATATTTAATATAATTTGCACAAAAATGTTTTTATACTTTTGAAAGCCATAGGGTATGGTGTATTTGGAAAAAAAACATAATCTTCTGATTTGGCTGTTGGGTTTTTTTATACTGAAAGGATTAAGAAACGCATATTAAACTTTTGAGTTAAATTAAAACAATTATTTCAGATATGTTTTTCAGCATTTTTATCATACATTTTAATTCATCTTTAATCAACAAGTTACCAAAATTTTGTGCGATTTTGAGTGATAGTTCCTGAGATATTGATATCAATATGGTGACACCCCCCAAAAATAAAACTAAAAATTCTCATAATCTCCCTTTTGCATCAGTAACAAACTTGATTTTCCTGTGCATTGCGTTCACCAGAGCATTAATTTTTTCAAAGCATTATTAGTCAACCCTTTCGACGATAGTCTTAATGGCTGAGATTAGTTGTACTATCCCAAAGTCAACCTATCCCCCCGCTCAATCGAATCCCGCGATTTTTCGATTAAATAAAGAATATACAGAACCCAGCAGGTTTGGTACTTGTGAATGTTTGTAAAAAAAAATATCGACAAATATTAGCTACATTTTCCGGTGTAAACATGCTAAAAAACATTACGCAAACGACGCGTACGCAGCGCGTTTGAGAGTAAAATCGACGTAGGCTGGCCAAGCTCGCCGCCCAAATTAGAGTGGAGAGTTTCTGTCAGTTTAGGGTGAAAAAAGTGAGTATGTTTGTCTGCTGTATAAATATCAGTTTTGGTGATAATGCCTTGACAATAACGGAGGTGGCGTGATGAAAAGCCCTATCTTGTTGTGACGTTGGTACGCGCCAACGTCACCGTCATGGTTGATTGGAAACATTTTAAGTTCACTCTGACAACCAAAAAACACTTTTACTTGGTTGAAAAGTTGAAAACAATCTGAACATCAGCATGTTTTTGTCTTTTTATTCACTTGTGCAATATTGAATTCAATTACTAAACCCACAGTAGATTCCGTCAGCCATACCACGATTGCAAGAAATTTATACTGACTGCAAATATGCAAAAACGATGTCTATAACTCTAATGCATAGTATGGTACTAAAAAATTTTATAACAAAATTATCATCAGTAACATGCACGTGTTTTTGACTTTTTATCATTTCCCCTACGTGATGCCATACATTTCATGGTTGAGTAGTTTTGACTAGTGATTTTAGTGCAAAGTAACCAAAATAAACATCTGACCAATTTTCATATTTTTCGGTCACATAGTCAAATAATTTTCCTATAACAAAATTATCATCAGTAACATGCACGTGTTTTTGACTTTTTATCATTTCCCCTACGTGATGCCATACATTTCATGGTTGAGTAGTTTTGACTAGTGATTTTAGTGCAAAGTAACCAAAATAAACATCTGACCAATTTTCATATTTTTCGGTCACATAGTCAAATAATTTTCCTATATTATGTTCTTGTGCGTTTCTTAATCCTTTCAGTATATTTTCTAATAGCCGAAAATCACCTTAAAATCAATATTTTCATGTTTTTGCATTTAAGCATTATCTCCCCTTTTCTGTTTAAAATAAGAATATCTCACTGGACATAATTATATTATATTTATTTATGACAAGTTACTATTTGAGCTGTATTTTCATGAGAAATAAACGTAATTGTGATACCTTTTCCTATCTTGTTTTAATTCAAACTTGAAAATTGGCAATTTTGCATATTTTTAAGGGAATTTCAGTCATAATAAGCTGAGTATTTCTGTTACCATGGAAACCAGACGCTGATTTGATAAAAAATATGTTTATTTTAGGAAGTCACTAAGTATACTCTACCAGCATGCAAAGTTTAAAAAAAATCTGAGACACCTCATGTGTCGCCCCTTGCCTGATTCTTACATGGAATAGTACTTAATGTATTTCTGATATTTGTTACAAATGTCTTTTTAGCTAATTACACTGTGACAGAATATCAATAATAGAAATTAAAGTATTTCACAGTTGAAAATGTAATAAGATTTTTTTTCTGAAAAGCCACTTAAAAGCCTGCTGGTGTATTGTAAGATTCTAAATTGTTTCAAAATACTACTTTCGTTAAGGTGGGCAACAATACGTAATTATCAGGGGGTCTGGTAAAAAAAGTTACGTCAGTGATCGTTGTGGCCCATGGGAGTCAGTTTTTGGGGGTGTATGGGCACAATCATACATTTTCAGTTGTAGCACAATCAAGAGGCTGACAAAAATTTAACCAAACGTAATAATTGTTTGCATGAAGTTGCGTTTTGAACGTAAGGAGGCAAGGCCTCCATTGCTCCATCCGATTCCGACGGCCATGATATCAAACAGCCGGAAAAGGACACGTACTTGAAATTTATCTGAAAATCCTTTTCAAGCAAAGAAGAAATTAAAAGAAAAAATCGTATTCTGGGGGAATAATCCAACTCCTTGAAAGAGAATATGTTATATGATTTACTAGCATTGGGGTTTTCTTGACACTGCAACAAGAAGGGTATGGAAATAACGAACAGTATTCAATCTCAACATCCATTAAACAAATATACAAAATAAGAGCAGAGCAAACACGGACCTCCGAAACATCAGAGGTGGGATCAGGTGCCATGGAGGAGTGAGCATCCCCTGCCGACCGGTCACACCCGCCGTGTGCTCGTTGTCATAATACAGGAAATAACGGAAAAAATCCGTGGTCAATTCAGTGTATAAATAATGGACTAACAATTGGTATGAAAAACGTCAGTCAGCATTTCATTCAATAATAAATTGTATTTGCTGACAAGGTCATTGTATCGACCATAGAATTTACGAAATGATGACGTTAACAAGTCATTAAAGTGGTAAATCTTTTAATGAACATGATCATTGTTAATTTTGAAGCTCATTGTTCGTCTTAACTCTGACTCTAAAAAGTTAAGCATAAGTTTAAAAAGATATTTATTGTATTTAAATGCACTGATCTTTATAAATCTCAGAATTCTTGATATAAAGGAACAGAAATCTTCATGTCTAGGAACGTCAAGACTCTCGTAGGGCTCAAAGAGTCTCCCTTGCCTCCTTGAAAGTATTCTCAACGTATTCGTGTCTCTGACATTTCTTTTTATGAAAATATTATAACTTTAATAAGGTAACACTCAAAGAGATCTGGCACACCTTATCTGAATATAACCGTTCTGTCTTCGAATGATAATTATATTTCTAATCAGAGAAACACAGATTTTATTTGAAATATCCTTATCATGGTTTAGTAAATATAAAATCTTTCGTAAAACCTTTAGTTGGATGTGCATAAGGAACACTGCCCTGGGTAGGCGAACTTGATCGTTTAGAATTAATATCATTTAGGACATTTTAATATATTAAAATCACTGAGCAACGTATATCTATAACTTTTGGCTTTTTATTTTCTCTTTTCTCTCTGTTGTATTACCACTGTAGTAAATACTACTATAGTTATATACTTGCTTACTTGGAAATTTAAAAGTTTTAGAAGATCATCTACAATTAAGTATGTTTCCGACTAGTTAAGCCTCTTCTTGAGGGAGCATAACATATAACTCTACCTCATAGTTTCTGAAGAGATTTGCAGGATGACAAAATACAATACATTAGGCCATCTTAAAAATTATCTGGTTGTCCGACCGACTGTCTAAAATGTCCCGACTAAGAATTTTTCTTTTAATCTTAAATACATTATAAGCATTGAAATTCCTTTTCCCCCACCCTATCGGTATACCTAATGCCAATGGAACATCCAAAAACTGGAAAGTAAAAAAAACAATGTTTATTCTGCGAAATGAAAAGTTGAGGACACGTCCTTATTTGCATCAAAAGACCTAACCAGGTACCGTCAAAGTACTGTACATGAGTTGACAAAAGCGAAACAAGCAGAAGCTATAAGACTCATAATAAAGGGGGAAAGGACGTATTTTTGTAAAGATCAAGGTAATGGGCCCGAAACACCTGATCTGCACCTTTACTGAGCTTGACCTTATTAATCTTGGTGCCGTCTCAGAGTATGAAAATGACTATACTGGGATGATTTTTTCTTTTATTTATTTTTTTTTTTTTGGTTGATTCAGTTTGGTTATCTGCCATTAATGTATTTCTTCATAAAATGCATTCTTCATGCAATTTTAATTGTATGTTATTGCATATAAAATAATGGTTTTGTATTTTCTTTCTGCATACAACTGTAACTTTATAAATTTATATCCTTATTTTTGCCTTCAAAGTGTCTAAACATGCCGCTTTTACATGCAGCAGTATGTGTATCAATATGCATATTTTTTCAATGAAGGACAAAGGAGCAGGCCCAGCTACTGAATGTAAAATGCACACAAAATGGTAATAAAATTTCAAGCATCTGCTATGAATACCTAATGAGAAAACTGCTGTTTTGAATATATTTTATTGACAATATATCAAAGGGATCGGACACAAGTCCTCTCCCATAAAACAGCTACGAAGATTTGTCATGTACGAAACAGACGACGCCCAGACAAACAGGAAGTTGTTATCAGATTTAAACAATAATGTATCCCACCACATTATGGCATGCCTCAGAGAAGATTGTGTTAAAATTTCAGGCATCTGCGATGAGTAATTGTTGAGAAAACTGTGACCAAAATTTTTTATGTATGAAACAGACAGACGCACAGGAAGTTGACTTCAGATTTAAACAAATATGTATCCCACCATATGGCATGCCTCAGAGAAGATTGTATAAAAATTTCAAGCATTTACATTGAGTAGTTGCTGAGAAAAATGCGACGAAAATTTGTTTCGGACAGACACACAGCTACACGGACACACAGACGGACGGACAGACAGACAGACACACAAGGGTAAAACAGTATACCTCCTCTCCTTCGGAGCGGGGGTATAACAATATTTTATTTTAGACCTTTCATAATCACAAGTCAAATTGAATCAGATGATGCATTCATCACATTTAAAATTTAAAAAAAATGCTATACGAGTCAAATATTAGTTAGTTGTCCATTGTTTGTCTTATCTATATACAGTTTTTCAGAAATGCTAACTAGTTTACTATACTGTATAGAGAATACTGTTTACCTTTGTGTGTCTACCCCATTGCAGTTTTCTCAGAAACTGTTTGACACAAATGATTTAAATTTTACACGATCTTGATTAAGGCATGTCAATATGTTGCAATTCTTTTTTTATGTTCCCCAAACGAAGTTGGGGAACATATTGTTTTTACTCTGTTTCTTATTATTATGTTCCCCAAACGAAGTTGGGGAACATATTGTTTTTACTCTGTTTCTTATTATTATTATTTTTCTTCTTCTTCTTCCTGGAACTTTTTTGTCCGGGAATGATCTTGTAAACTGTTCGTCCGATGTAGGTAAAACCTTTTTAGGGTTAGTAGACATGTTATGTAGATTTGCGGAATCAAGGTCATTTTGCGCGCACGTGCTTGCAAGAGCGTGCACGTGCAACACTTGAAATGACCAATATAATAGATATAACCACAACTGTTCTATTTTTAGATTAAATGCTTTGAAACTCATAATGTGAGAATATATTAGTAGTATAGACATGATGACATGGTGAAAATAGCAAGATCTCACGCGCATGCACGTGCACTTCGCTCTGATTGGCTGCAACTAAAGTCTCAATATCTTTCTTGTTTTTTGACGAAATCCTTTGAAATTTTGAACATAGCCATGCATTAGGATATCCTACAACATGAAATATTGCAATTATCATGAAAACACATGCATGCACGTGCGCTGCAATCTGATTGGCTGAAACTTTAAACAGCTATAACTCCCTTAGTTTTCAACCAAACAGGATGGGATTTGGAACATAGATAGATATAATGGACTTCTACAAGTAGGTATGGTCACCATGCACATGCATACACGTGCGTGTACATGTGCTGCAATCTGATTGGCTGAAACTTTAAACAGCTATAACTCCCTTAGTTTTCACCCAAACGGAGTGGAATTTAGAACATAGATAGATGTAATGGACTTCTACAAGAAGGTATGGTCAACATGCTCATGTATGCACATGCGTGCACGTGAAATGAGTAAAATCAAACATACACTTGAATGAGCGTATTTTTTTTTAATAATTTTGGATTAAAACTTTAATTTTCAGTGTATTAAAAATATAGATTGTGTAGACAAGATGATATGGTCATGACGCAAATGCATTCACATGTGCACGCGTGCAATGCTAAAGTTAAAATGATGTTTGTACACTTCTTTGTAAATGTTGTTAAAATCTCAGATGCATAGAGTTTGTCTTATTTAATGAAGCTTACAGGGAAAATGGCACCAAAAGGGAGTTGGGGAGCGTTTGGGGAACATCTGTAACGGTCCCCGTTACAATTAGCACTAGTTATTATTATTATTATTATTATTTTTCTTCTTCTTCTTCCTGGAACTTTTTTGTCCAGGAATGATCTTGTAAACTGTTCGTCCGATGTAGGTAAAACCTTTTTAGGGTTAGTAGACATGTTATGTAGATTTGCGGAATCAAGGTCATTTTGCGCGCACGTGCTTGCAAGAGCGTGCACGTGCAACACCTGAAATGACCAATATAATAGATATAGCCACAACTGTTCTATTTTTAAATGAAATGCTTTGAAACTCATAAGGTGAGGATATATTAGTAGTATAGACATGACGAGATGGTGAAAATAGCAAGATCTCACGCGCATGCACGTGCACTTCGCTCTGATTGGCTGCAACTAAAGTCTCAATATCTTTCTTGTTTTTTGACGAAATCCCTTGAAATTTTGAACATAGCCATGCATCAGGATATCCTACAACTTGAAATAAAGCAATTATTATGAAAACACGTGCATGCACGTGCGCTGCAATCTGATTGGCTGAAACTTTAAACAGCTATAACTCCCTTGGTTTTCAACCAAACAGGATGGGATTTGGAACATAGATAGATATAATGGACTTCTACAAGTAGGTATGGTCACCATGCACATGCATACACGTGCGTGTACATGTGCTGCAATTTGATTGGCTGAAACTTTAAACAGCTATAACTCCCTTAGTTTTCACCCAAACGGGGTGGAATTTAGAACATAGATAGATGTAATGGACTTCTACAAGAAGGTATGGTCACCATGCTCATGTATGCACGTGCGTACACGTGAAATGAGAAAAATCAAACATACACTTGAATGAGCGAATTTTTTTTTTATAATTTTGGATTAAACACTTTAATATTCAGTATATTAAAAATATAGATTGTGTAGACAAGATGATATGGTCATGACGCATATGCATTCACATGTGCACGCGTGCAATGCTAAAGTTTAAATGATTTTTGTACACTTCTTTGTTAATGTTGTTAAAATCTCAGATGCATAGAGGTTGTCTTATTTAATGAAGCTTACAGGGAATATGGCACCAAAAGGGAGTTGGGGAGCGTTTGGGGAACATCTGTAACGGTCCCCGTTACAATTAGCACTAGTTTTAATTTTCTGTTTATTAACACCTGGTCCAAATTTCTGTCACAATCCCAAGTGAAAAAGAGTTTCTAAAGACTATAAATACAGCTGTAATAAACTTTGGTTACAGGGTATCAAGGTACCCCTATATTATTATATTTTTCTCTCTAATTGAAACTGTTGGCAAAGAATAAAGTTTGAAAAAAACAGTTCAAGTAATTCCACCCTCCTATGATGTCAATTTAGAGAAATGCTTTTCAATAAGTTTACTGATAATTATTATTGACTAAAAGAATTTAAAAATTGCATATTTTCTTTATTCATGCAATCCAATCTTTAAAAAATGTTGACAAAGGCTCTAACTCCTTCTCAAGTCTCTTCATTCACAGTTGGCGAAAGACACCCTGCGGCAATCTCCAGTAAATTTCGTCCAAGTTCGATAGTTTCTAGAACCACGCTGTCCGGGAGATAATTCAGAATTACCAATAGTAAACTATAATTAGAAAAATTTTAAAATGCATTATTTCTTTAAACTTAGTGTAATTGAATCTGTAAGAGTTAAACACCATTTAGTATTGCAATACATAGTAGTATCGTGAGTACCTTGCAGTTATTGAACTCACTACCTCTCTTATGCTTTGGAGTTGGGCAATATTTTGGAACACAACAATTTGTTGTAAAGCATTTGCTTTAGTGTACTTCAAATATAAAATAGTTTCCTGATATTCACAATTCAAAAGTACAGAAAGATTGGTTCAAAAAAGCTCAAACAGTATGAGCATCTTTTGATTCATTCAAACCAAAATGATAGTACTATTGTTAGAGTATATTTGGGCATTTAGTCCTTGAACATGCCTAAAATTTAAGCAAATCACCTACCAGAACTTAAGCATCAAGAATTTTGTTTTTACAATTGCTTATGGCTATTTTTAGGTCACCTGAGTTTTACTCAGGTGATCTATTGCTATCTGTTTTCGTCCGTCGTCGTCCGTCGTGCGTCATGTTAACATTTGAACATTTTCAGCTTCTTCTCCGCAACCACTGAACCAATTTCGAGCGGCACAAAGCATCTATGGGTGAAGGGGAACAAAAATTGTGAATTTCATGATCCCTGCCCCCCCCTGGGGCCTGAGGGGTGGGGCCAAAACCACTAAAATTAATGCAATCTTTTAAAATCTTCTTCTTTACTCCTGGACATCAAGCAGTCAAACTGTTTGCATGATTGTAATCAGCATTGAGTCCTCTACCAAAACTGTGAAATTCATGGCCCTTGGGTCAGGGGTTCTAGTGCTAGGGTGGGGTTAAATAAGTATATAGTGAAAATGCATTATTTACTTGAAAATCTTCTTCTCTGCTCCTGGGTATAAAATAAACCAACAAGTACATAGTTATGATGAGCAAGAGTGCCTCTACCAAAATTGTGAATTTTATGGCCCCAAGGTCAGGGGTTCTGGTGTTAGGGTGGGGCTCTATTGATTATATATAGTGAAAATACATGATTTCTTTGAAAATCTTCTTCTCTGCCCTTTTGTATTAAATAAACTAACTAAGTGCATAGCTATGATGAGCAAGAATGCTTTTACCTAAATTGTGAATTTTATAGCCCCAGGCTCAAGGGTTCTGGTGTTAGGGGGGGGGGGGTTCTAATGGTTATATAGTGAAAATACATGAATTCTTTAACAATCTTCTTCTCTGCTCCTAGGTATCAAATAAACCAAGTGCATAGATATGATGAAGAAGAGTGCCTCAACCAA
>NW_026922963.1:0-20719 GCF_032062105.1 Saccostrea cuccullata | reverse complement strand
TTCCTGGAACTTTTTTGTCCGGGAATGATCTTGTAAACTGTTCGTCCGATGTAGGTAAAACCTTTTTAGGGTTAGTAGACATGTTATGTAGATTTGCGGAATCAAGGTCATTTTGCGCGCACGTGCTTGCAAGAGCGTGCACGTGCAACACGTGAAATGACCAATATAATAGATATAGCCACAACTGTTCTATTTTTAAATGAAATGCTTTGAAACTCATAATGTTAGGATATATTAGTAGTATAGACATGACGACATGGTGAAAATAGCAAGATCTCACGCGCATGCACGTGCACTTCGCTCTGATTGGCTGCAACTGAAGTCTCAATATCTTTCTTGTTTTTTGACGAAATCCTTTGAAATTTTGAACATAGCCCTGCATTAGGATATCCTACAACATGAAATAAAGCAATTATCATGAAAACACGTGCATGCACGTGCGCTGCAATCTGATTGGCTGAAACTTTAAACAGTTATAACTCCCTTGGTTTTCAACCAAACAGGATGGGATTTGGAACATAGATAGATATAATGGACTTCTACAAGTAGGTATGGTCACCATGCACATGCATACACGTGCGTGTACATGTGCTGCAATCTGATTGGCTGAAACTTTAAACAGCTATAACTCCCTTAGTTTTCACCCAAACGGGGTGGAATTTAGAACATAGATAGATGTAATGGACTTCTACAAGAAGGTATGGTTACCATGCTCATGTATGCACGTGCGTGCATGTGAAATGAGTAAAATCAAACAAACACTTGAATGAGCGTATTTTTTAAAATAATTTTTGATTAAATACTTTAATATTCAGTATATTAAAAATATAGATTGTGTAGACAAGATGATATGGTCATGACGCAAATGCATTCACATGTGCACGCGTGCGATGCTAAAGTTTAAATGATTTTTGTACACTTCTTTGTTAATGTTGTTAAAATCTCAGATGCATAGAGGTTGTCTTATTTAATGAAGCTTACAGTGAATATGGCACCAAAAGTGAGTTGGGGAGCGTTTGGGGAACATCTGTAACGGTACCCGTTACAATTAGCACTAGTTATGTTCCCCAAACGAAGTTGGGGAACATATTGTTTTTACTCTGTTTTTTTATTATGTTCCCCAAACGAAGTTGGGGAACATATTGTTTTTACTCTGTTTCTTATTATTATGTTCCCCAAACTGGAGTTTGGGAACATATTGTTTTTAGGTCGGTTTCTTACTATTATTATTATTATTCTTTTTTTTTTTTTTTTCTTCTTTGTTCTCCGGTACTTTTTTGTCCGCGAGTGTTCTCTCTTCACCCAACTAAGCTAAAACCTTTTTAGGGTTAATAGGTGTGTAGTGTAGGTGTGCGGAACGAAGGTCATTTTGCGCGCACACGCATGCACGTGCGTGCACGTGAAATGAGTGAAATGACCGATATGCTTTATATCGCTATAACTATTACATTTTTTAATTAAATGATTTGAAACTCATTATATAAAGATATATTAATAGTGTAGATAGTGATTTCACTGTCAAAATAGCAAA
Organism: Saccostrea cuccullata; assembly: GCF_032062105.1. NCBI lineage: Eukaryota > Metazoa > Mollusca > Bivalvia > Ostreida > Ostreidae > Saccostrea > Saccostrea cuccullata. The sequence continues at coordinate 19,188 of NW_026922963.1, read as the reverse complement.
ACTCACGCGCATGCACGGCTTCGCTCTGATTGGCTGAAACAAAAATCTCAATATCTTTTCATGTTTTTTCCAAATAATAGGTGAAATTTAAAATATAGGCATACTTTAAAAGTTCTTTTCAATATTATATATAAAAATTGTCACGAAAACAGCACATGCACGTGCGCTGCAATCTGATTGGCTTAAACTTGAAATGGCTATAACTCCCTTATTTTTCAAGCAAGATATAACATATACAACTTACAAGTAACTTTTTAAAATCTTCATTCATAAAATTCAGTCATCATGTGATATTTTGCCATCATTCATTCTCGCTTCTGTTTTGTCTCTTGCATTTATAAAAATATTCTTATTTTTTATATAAAAAAAAATAACGATTGTCAGCTGCATTTATTATCATTTCGCGTTATTCTTGTATATCTATCACTTGTATATTATTCATTTCATTATTGGCTAAAACTGTAAAAAATTGGTACGTCATTTCCATAGTTTTTATTCATTCATAAATTCTTTGATCCGCTCCTGATGGTTCGCAAAGCCTTGATCACCACTGTATACAAAACATTCATCTCGCCAAGAAAATGTTCATGATTCCGCATAAACGTGCGTGCATGTGACACATGATTTATCATCTCATAACACACATCAGCTCTCTGCAATGAGAAATGCTCGAATTGATGGTGGCATTAATTGATTTGTTATTCGGTAGAACCTCTAAAATATATATATATAAATTTCAAAAAAAAATAACGATTGTCAGCTGCATTTATTATCATTTGGCGTTTTCAGTATATCTATCACTTGTATATTATTCATTTCATTAGATAGTGCAAGTATAAATTAAAAAATTGGTACGTCAGTTCCATAGTTTTTATTCATTCATAAATTCTTTGATCCGCTCCTGATGGTTCGCAAAGCCTTGATCACCACTGTATACAAAACATTCATCTCGTTAAAATGTTCATGATTCCGCTAAACTGAGAAAGTTCACACATGATTTATCATTTAACACACATCAGCTCTCTGCAATGCAGAAATGCTCGAATTGATGGTGGCATGTTAGATTCGTTTTTCGGTAGAACCTCTAAAATGAAAGTGAAAGAGGGAAATTTCAGAGTTCTCACTGGCGTTACAATACACAAAACAAGAAACATATTGACGCAAGCGTCAAAAATGCGTGCGCGCAAACCAATTAATTAATTCTTTCATATAATAAATTAGAAAACTGATTTCTTATATTTATCTGTTAATTAATATATATCCCTGTGACATTAAACATTTGAATGCGACATCCCAGGATTTTCTGCAGTACATAATACATGTACATTGCTACATGTACAATGTATTTAAGCAACTTACTCATAGCCCTCTGCGTCCCCGCACTCAGTAAGTTTAATTGGTACTATAAACGAACTCTGGCGGAAGTTTGATGTTTAAAGTAGTTTTAACACTTAACCATTAAAACTAACATTTAAACTTATCTAACTAGAGATAGTTTAACATTAAATAAAACGTAACAACTATGTGGGGCTCCTCGCTCGCTCAGAGGATGCTGAAACCCCCAACTCCCTCTAGATCCGCCACTACATTTCTTCTCTATCTTGTTTTGGTGTGAGACGTGGCGGGAAAAGGCTTGAAATTTGTAAAACGCGCTTTGTCCTTGTCTGTTGGAGAAAAATCTCCTAATATTCTGTCTGATAATAAATTAAGATTAAGTCATATTTTTGAAAACTCTCCATATTAAAAGTACATTGTATATTTATATTTACACGTCATTTTGAATTATATATACAACAAATCCTGTTGAAGTAGAGAAAGTAAATTTGTTTATACATGTATATAGCGCGGTCCTTGATTTAGACTATGCCCAACATGTGTGCTTATTTCTCCGCACTTCAGTTACGTCGGAGTTTGTCAATCAGGATTGGAAATGGCATAACTCCCATTATTCACAAAATTTTAATTTGATGATTTTTATGCGTTTTTATTTTACATTTAGACACTCTTTCTTTATATCTTATTACATGAATATTTAAATATTTTTTATTCAAATTGTTCTAACTCCGCAGAAACGCACGGCGACTTAAAACTTTCATATCATATAACCGACCGCCTCCTGGCGGCCGGTAATAATTCGGCTGATCTTCTTCATAAATTACATTTCCCAAGCTTTTATCATAGGAAAGATACTGCAAATTAACAAGTATGAGGCTCAGTTCAGTACATCTGCCAGATTTCTGTATATAGCAAAGTCTGCAAATTGAGGGACTTGTAATTTTCCTGCACTACTTTCTTCTCCTACCGATTCTAAAAATAATGAGTGGGATGTATAATTAAGGTCTTCCGTTTCCAATGGAAAGGACTGATATATCTCAATGGTTGTTCAAACTTAGCTTATGGACTTTTGTTTTAGTAATGATAAAAATGAAAGTCTTGTCTAATACGGGGCGACATATGCTATTGCTTGCAATAGCAGACTTTTATTATTATTCTTTTTTCTTCTTATTTCTTCTCCGGTACTTTTTTGTCCGGAAGTGTTCTCAGAAACTGTTCACCAAACTAAGTTAGTTAAAACCTTTTTAGGGTTAGTAGGCATGTTGTGTAGATGTGCCGAACGAAGGTCATTTTGCGCGCATTCGCCTGCACGTGCGGGCGCGTGCAATGAGTAAAATGACTGATATATTTAATATGGTTGTAACTTTTATATTTTTTGATAAAATGTTTTGAAACTCATTATATAAAGATATATAAGAAGTGCAGATAAGATGACATGGTCAAATTTGCATGAACTCACGCGCATGCACGTGCGCTTTGCTCTGATTGGCTGAAACAGAAATCTCAATATCTTTTTTGTTTTATGATGAAATGCTTTGAAATTTATAACATAGACATGCATTAGGATGTACTACAAATATGATATATAAAATTTTTCATCAAATCACGCGCATGCGCGTGCGCTGCAATCTGATTGGCTGAAACTTTAAATGAGTATAACTCCCTTGGTTTTCAACCAAACAGCATGGGATTTACAACATAGATAGACATAAAGGACTCCTACAGGATGGTATGGTCACCATTCACATGCATGCATGTGCGTGCACGTGCGCTTTGCTCTGATTGGCTGAAACAAAAATCTCAATATCTTTTCTGTTTTTTTACAAAATGCTTTGAAATTTAAAACATAAGCATACTTTAAGATGTCCTACAATATGATATATAATAATTGTCATGAAAATACGCGCATGCACGTGCGCTGCAATCTGATTGGCTTAAACTTTAAATGGCTATAACTCCCTTGTTTTTCAACCAAACAGGATGGGATTAAGAACATAGACAGACATAATGGACTCCTACAAGAAGGTATGGTCATCATGCACGTGCGTGCACGTGCAAATGAGTAAAATAGTGTAGACAAGATGATATCGTCATTACGCTCATGCAATCACATGCGCACGCCTGCATTGCTTAAATTTGAAATACTTGGTATACTTTTGGAAAAACGTTGTTTACGTCTTAAATGCATAGATTTTGCCTTCTTTAATGAAACTTACAGGGAATATGGCACGAGAGAGGACTTGGGGAGCGTTTGGGGAACATCTGTAACGGTTCCCGTTACAATTAGCACTAGTTATTATGATAATTATTATGATGATTCTTTTTGCTTCTTATTTCTTCGCCGGTACTTTTTTGTCCGCGAGTGTTCTCAGAAACTGTTCACCCAACTGAGCTAAAACCTTTTTAGGGTTAATAGGTGTGTAGTGTAGGTGTGCGGAACGAAGGTCATTTTGCGCGCATACGCCTGCACGTGCGTGCGCGTGAAATGAGTGAATTGACTGATATACTTAATATAGCTATAACTTTTACATTTTTTGATGAAATGCTTTGAAACTCATTACATAAGGATATATTAAAAGTGTTAATAATATGACACTGTCAAATTAGCATGAACTCACGCGCATGCACGTGCGCCTTCCTCTGATTGGCTGAAACAAAATTCTTAATATCTCTTTTGTTTTCCGACGAAATGCTTTGAAATTTTTAACATTATCATGAATTAGGATATCCTACAATATGATAAAAAATTTAATGAAATCTGCACGTTGATTGGCTAAAACTTTAAATGGCTATTTCTCCTTTGTTTTTTGACGAAATGCTTTGAAATTTAAAACATAGAAAAAATTTCATTTCAAGAAATCACGCGCATGCACGTGTGCTGCAATCTGATTGGCTGAAACTTTAAATGGCTATATCTCCTTTATTTTTTGATGAAATGCTTTGAAATTTAAAACATAGTCATGCATTATGATATCCTGCAATATGATATACAAAAAATTCAAGAAATTACGCGCATGCACGTGTGCTGCAATCTGATTGGCTGAAACTTTAAGTGGCCATATCTCCTTTGATTTTTGACAAATTGCTTTGAAATTTAAAACATAGTTATGCATTAGGATATTCTACAATATGATTTAGAAAAAAATTCTTGAACTCACGTGGATGCACGTGTGTTGCAATCTGATTGGCTGAAACTTGAATTGGCTATAATTCCTTTGGTTTTTAACCAAACAGGATGGGATTTAGAACATAGATAGATATAAGGGCCTCCTACAAGAAAGTATGGTCATCATGCACGTGCGTGCATTTGGAACGAGTGAAATTGAAAATACACTTGAATGAGTGATTTTTAATACTTTTTGACTAAATGCTTTCATATAAAGTATATTTTAATGTATATAAAGTGTAGACAAGATTATATGATCATTATGCACGTGCATTCACATGGGCACGCGTGCAATGTTAAAATTTGAATATAATTGGTATCCTTTTGGAAAAACGTTGTTAAAGTCAAAAATGCACAGATGTTGTCTTATTTAATAAGGCTTACAGGGAATATGGCACCAAAAGGGAGCAGGGGAGCGTTTGGGGAACATCTGTAACGGTTCCCGTTACAATTAGCACTAGTTATTATTCTTTTTTCTTCTTATTTCTTCTCCGGTACTTTTTTGTCCGGAAGTGTTCTCAGAAACTGTTCACCAAACTAAGTTAAAACCTTTTTAGGGTTAGTAGGCATGTTGTGTAGATGTGCCGAACGAAGGTCATTTTGCGCGCATTCGCATGCACGTGCGGGCGCGTGCAATGAGTAAAATGACTGATATATTTAATATGGTTGTAACTTTTACATTTTTTGATAAAATGTTTTGAAACTCATTATATAAAGATATATAAGTTGTGTAGATAAGATGACATGGTCAAATTTGCATGAACTCACGCGCATGCACGTGCGCTGTGCTCTGATTGGCTGAAACAGAAATCTCAATATCTTTTTTGTTTTATGATGAAATGCTTTGAAATTTATAACGAAGACATGCATTAAGATGTACTACAATATGATATATAAAATTTTTCATGAAATCACGCGCATGCGCGTGCGCTGCAATCTGATTGGCTGAAACTTTAAATGAGTATAACTCCCTTGGTTTTCAACCAAACAGCATGGGATTTACAACATAGATAGACATAAAGGACTCCTACAGGATGGTATGGTCACCATGCACATGCATGCACGTGCGTGCACGTGCGCTTTGCTCTGATTGGCTGAAACAAAAATCTCAATATCTTTTCTGTTTTTTTACAAAATGCTTTGAAATTCAAAACATAAGCATACTTTAAGATGTCTTACAATATGATATATAATAATTGTCATGAAAATACGCGGATGCACGTGCGCTGCAATCTGATTGGCTTAAACTTTAAATGGCTATAACTCCCTTGTTTTTCAACTAAACAGGATGGGATTAAGAATATAGACAGACATAATGGATTCCTACAAGAAGGTATGGTCTTCATGCACGTGCGTGCACGTGCAAATAAGTAAAATAGTGTAGACAAGATGATATCGTCATTACGCTCATGCAATCACATGTGCACGCCTGCATTGCTTAAATTTGAAATACTTGGTATACTTTTGGAAAAACGTTGTTTACGTCTTAAATGCATAGATTTTGCCTTCTTTAATGAAACTTACAGGGAATATGGCACGAGAAGGGAGTTGGGGAGCGTTTGGGGAACATCTGTAACGGTTCCCGTTACAATTAGCACTAGTTATGTTCCCCAAACGAAGTTGGGGACCATATTGTTTTTACTCTGTTTCTTTTATTAAGGTCTTCCGTTTTCACCCAACGGAAAACCTTTCTAGTTATTCTTAGGTTTCTTTTCCACAGTTTTTTTCGCGCTTACCGATTTTGTGCACGCGAGTTCTCGGAAACGGCTTGCTCGATTTTCACTGAAACTTTAATATGGAACATGAAAAAATCTTTTATATTTTTTCATTTTGATGACGTCACTTCCGGTATATAAGAGATTTTTGATTTTAGTGAATTTTAGCAGGGTTACGTCGCATGCGAGTTTTCTCGAAAACGGCTTAAACAAAACTTGAGATTTTCAGTTTTAATGAGCAGAAAATGTTTGAAATTTATAACGTATTTCATATTCACCGAAATTGCTATATACGGAAATCGTTATGGCCAGTGCGTAGTCCTATCGCGAATTTCAAAAATTTTAACACCTTTTTTCAACGATAACTTTTTACCTAGAAATATTTTGTTAAAACATGTATAACAAAAGAAGTGTAGAATTCCAAGATCTTTCAAATGATATCTCGTAAAAAGGGCTGGCCCCTAAAATGGGCCTAGCGGGGTCGAAGGTTTTTCTTTTATATCTCAAAAAGTATTGAGAATTTGTAATACATCAAAGAAGCAAAGTTGTTTAAAATGTTGCACTTTATTTGTTGGCGTCGTCAAAATACGTCCGACGACGTCACTTCCGGTCAAACCGGAAGTAGTCAGAAAATGCATATTTTTGTCATTCTTGACATGTTTTAGGTAATATATGTTAATGGGAGCATAAAACTTTATTTTCCGTCCGTCGTCGTCACTTCCGGTCAAACCGGAAGTAGCAAAAATGACTTATTTTTGCATTAATTAACATAAATTTAGAGGATTTAAATCATTTGGGGGCATCATTACTCATTTTTGTGAAAGATGAAAGTTACTTCCGGTCAAACAGGACGGAAGACCTACTCGTTGCTTTGCAACGAGCTTTGCTCTAGTTATTATTATTTTTTTTTTTCTTATTTCTTCTCCGGTACTTTTTTTGTCCGCGAGTGTTCTCAGAAACTGTTCACCCAACTAAGCTAAAACCTTTTTAGGGTTAATAGGTGTGTAGTGTAGGTGTGCGGAACGAAGGTCATTTTGCGCGCATACGCATGCACGTGCGTGCGCGTGAATTGAGTAAATTGACTGATATACTTGATATAGCTATTACTTTTACATTTTTTGATGAAATGATTTGAAACTCATCATATAAAGATATATTAATACTGTAGATAATATGACATGGTCAAATTAGCACGAACTCACGCGCATGCATGTGCGCTGTGCTCTGATTGGCTGAAACAAAAACCTCAATATCTTTTCTGTTTTTTGACGAAATACTATGAAATTTGAAACATAGGCATACTTTAGGATGTTCTACAATATGATATATAACAATTGTCATGTAAACACGCGCATGCACGTGCACTGCAATCTGATTGGCTTAAACTTTAAATGGCTATAACTCCTTTGTTTTTCAACCAAACAGTATGGGATTTAGAACATAGACAGACATAATGGACTCCTACAAGGAGGTGTAGTCATCATGCACATGCATGCACGTGCGTGCACGTGTGCTTTGCTGTGATTGGCTGAAACAAAAATCGCAATATCTTTTTTAATTTTTGACAAAATGCTTTGAAATTTTAAACATAGTCATGTATTAGGATGTCCTACAATATGATATATAACAGTTTTCGTGAAAGCATGTGCATGCACGTGCGCTGCAATCTGATTGGCTTAAACTTTAAATGGCTCTAACTCCCTTGTTTTTCAACCAAACAGGATGGGATTTAGAACATAGACAGACATAATAGACTCCAACAAGATGGTGTGGTCGTCATGCACGTGCGTGCACGTGTTCTTCACTCTGATTGGCTTAAACAAAAATCTCAATATCTTTTCCGTTTTTTGACGAAATGCTACGAAATTTAAAACATAAGCATACAATAGGATGTCCTACAATATGATATATAACAATTGTCATTAAATTACACGCATGCACGTGCGCTGAAATCTGATTGGCTTAAACTTTAAATGGTTATAACTCCCTTGGTTTTCAACGGAATAGGATGGTTTTTAGAATATTGATAGACATAATGGAGCCCTACAAGAAGGTATGGTCATCATGCACATGCATGCACGTGCGTGTACGTGAAATTAGTAAAATTAAGAATATGCTTGAATAAGTGACTTTTTCAATACTTCTGGATTTAATGCTTGATATTAAGTCTATTTGAATATATATACATAGTGTAGAAAAGATGATATGATCATTACCCACATGCATTTACATGAGCTCGCATGTTATGCAAAAATTTAGATATATTTTGTAGTCCTCTGGGAAAACGTTAAGTCTAAATTGCACAAAGTATGTCGTATTTATTAGAGCTTAAGGAAATATGGCACCAAAAGGGAGTTGGGGAGCGTTTGGGGAACATCTGTAACGGTCCCCGTTACAATTAGCCCTAGTTATGTTCCCCAAACGAAGTTTGGGAACATATTGTTTTTACTCTGTTTCTTATTATTATTATTATTATTCTTTTTTTTCTTCTTTGTTCTCCGGTACTTTTTTGTCCGCGAGTGTTCTCAGAAACTGTTCACCCAACTAAGCTAAAACCTTTTTAGGGTTAATAGGTGTGTAATGTAGGTGTGCGGAACGAAGGTCATTTTGCGCGCATACGCCTGCACGTGCGGGCGCGTGAAATGAGTGAAATGACTAATATATTTCATATAGCCATAACTTTAACATTTTTCGATGAAATGCTTTGAAACTCATTATATAAGGATATATTAATAGTGTAGATAATGTGACACTGTCAAATTAGCAAGAACTCACGCGCATCCACGTGTGCTTCGCTCTGATTGGCTGAAACAAAAATCTCAATATCTTTTCTGTTTTTTGATGAAATGGTATGAAATTTAAAATATAAGCATACTTTAGGATGTCCTACAATATGATATATAACATTAGTCATGAAAGCACACGCGTGCACGTGCGCTGCAATCTGATTGGCTTAAACTTTAAATGGCTGTAACTCCCTTGTTTTTCAACCAACCAGGATGGGATTTAGAACATAGACAGACATAATGGACTCCTACAAGAATATATGGTCATCATGCACATGCATGCACGCGCGTGCACGTGCACTTTGCTCTGATTGGCTGAAACAAAAATCTCAATATCTTACTTGTTTTTTGACAAAATACTTTGAATTTTAAAATATAATCATGCCTTAAGACGTCCTAAGATATGATATATAAAAATTTTCAAGAGACCACGCCCATGCACGTGTGCTGCGATCTGATTGGCTAAAACTTTAAATGCCTATAACTTGTTTGATTCTCAACAAAACAGGATGAAATTTAGAATATGAATAGATATGACAAATTCCTACATTACACTACTATCAAACTTGAATGCAAGGACATGCATGCACGTGTGCGCGCGCAATGCGTTAAATGTCCGATTTACTTGATATAGTCGTAAATTTTTGATGAAACGTTTCGAAATTCAAAGAATAGAAACACATTAAAAGTGTAGTCACGATGATATGGCTTTCATGCATTGCACCTGCGCGCGCGTGCAATGATCAAATGACTTGTATACTTGATATGGCCGTTAGTTTTATATTTCTTTATGAAATGCTTTGATGACCTTGACCTTTGACCCCTTGACCTTTGACCCCTTGACCCTAAGGTCACAATCCAGCTCAAGTTCGTAGATGTATTTACAAACTCACTTTAACAAAAGCTTAGAATAAATAAGTCACCCCCCCCCCCCCTTCTCCTTAAAAGAAAAAATCAATAGAAACGTAGAAAATTTCTCTGAAACTCAATCAACACCTGGGATCGACGTAAAATTTCACTTAAGGTGCAGAAAAGACTTCATAGAAAGTCTCCTGAAAGTTTTACGGTAAGTCTCTAAAGTATATAGAAATTATGAATTTTTACGGCAAAAATTACAAATTCTGTCGTGTTTGAAATTTAAGTGCAGACGAACAAAGATATGATAAAAACCTTTTAAAGCCTATTTCTCCAGATGTCGTTAATAGCATTCAATTCTACTGATATGAATTAATATTTTAATACCAAACATTCTTCTTTTATTTTATCATTGAAATTTATCTGAATTTTTTTTAGAATTACACAATCCCCAGAAATAGCGAGTTTCGGTATATTAAAAAGCAATACACGTTTTTTTCCCGTAAAACATCATGTGTTTGAATTCATGAAAAAATATTAATGAGGGGGTGTTAAACAATACCTGTCACATTAGCTGACACCAAAAAACCAGGGTACGTACACGACATTTTCTGATTTATTTGCATCTGCAAACAGGGCTACCCTCAAATCCACGTGTTTTCAGTGTCTTTATAAACATCTCAAAAGCACCCCAGGAAGTAGCCTCCTATGCCCTGGAAAAATAGTTCCTGTCAAAAAACTTTATTTATTTACAGAGTAGATAAAATTTCCTAAGCACAGGTACCAGAGTTGTCAAAATGGCCTGGAAGGAAATAAAAAAAAAAATTCTCAAAAGAAAGGAAAATCGGCTTTATATGTATGGAACTACAATTGACTAAGTTCATTTTGATTGGTCAGTTACCGGTGTAGTACCCCTAGTTGCCTTGAACCCAGTCCAGTCTTTCTGAATAAAACCAACTCCGAGCCCGATGTAAAAATCCTAGTAGAAAAATGAGAATTTGAATTTTGCTGTCTTATTATGTTCCCCAAACGAAGTTTGGGAACATATTGTTTTTACTCTGTTTCTTATTATTATGTTCCCCAAACGGAGTTTGGGAACATATTGTTTTTACTCGGTTTCTTATTATTATTATTATTATTATTATGTCGCCCCGAACGAAGTCGGGGACGACATATTGATATTGTACGCATGTTTTTTTTATCCAGGCTGTTTCTCGGAGATGGCTGGGACAATCTTCCTGAAACTTTCCTTCAAGGACGATCACTGGTTGTAGTTGTGCAGTGAGGTCGTTCAGTTCCAATATGTCTACCGTTGCCATGGAAACCTGTAAAAAGCGACAAATTTTGTCCGAGAGTGTTCTCTCTGGTCCCTTAAACGTTCGTCATGAAACTTTTCTTATTTTAATGATTAGTATCTGTAGTTCTGCAACTCGTATTTAAAATTTTCATATAATCGATTATTGCCATGGAAACCAGGTGAAAGTTAAAATTCTTTAATTTCGATTTTCTCAATAACTACTCAGGCAATCGTTTTGAAACTTTCAATGTTTATTCCTTGCAATGTGTCAAAGTGATTTCTACTTTCAAAATAATTGTAATGAGTCGCTCACGGTTGCCATAGAAACGAAACAGAAAAAAAGATTCAGATGTACACATGTGTTCACCAAGGTCTAGGTCAAAGTGTCAAAGTTCGTCGTATCCAATAAAAGTTCTTTTCACAAGGATTACATATTTGAAATACGAAAGCCCTAGTACTTACCGTTCAAACGTTATGGCTATTTACTATGTTCAAGACGCCCCCCCTCTTTTTATGAAGCACACAGCCAAGTAGAATACACAGATATAACATATACAACTTACAAGTAACTTTTTAAAATCTTCATTCATAAAATTCAGTTCCCGTCATGTGATATTTTGCCATCATTCATTCTCCTTCTGTTTTGTCTCTTGAATTTATAAATATTTTATTTTATCTATATAAAAAAAAAATAACGATTGTCAGCTACATTTATTATCATTTCGCGTTTTCTTGTATATCTATCACTTGTATATTATTCATTTCATTAGATAGTGCAAGTATAAATTAAAAAATTGGTACGTCATTTCCATAGTTTTTATTCATTCATAAATTCTTTGATCCGCTCCTGATGGTTCGCAAAGCCTTGATCACCACTGTATACAAAACATTCATCTCGCCGAAAATGTTCATGATTCCGCTAAACTGAGAAAGTTCACACATGATTTATTATCTCATAACACACATCAGCTCTCTGCAATGCAGAAATGCTCGAATTGAAGGGGAAAATTCAGGAGTTATTGATGAGAAAAATTCAGGAGTTATTATGTCGCCCCGAACGAAGTCGGGGACGACATATTGATATTGTACGCATGTTTTTTTTATCCAGGCTGTTTCTCGGAGATGGCTGGGACAATCTTCCTGAAACTTTCCTTCAAGGACGATCACTGGTTGTAGTTGTGCAGTGAGGTCGTTCAGTTCCAATATGTCTACCGTTGCCATGGAAACCTGTAAAAAGCGACAAATTTTGTCCGAGAGTGTTCTCTCTGGTCCCTTAAACGTTCGTCATGAAACTTTTCTTATTTTAATGATTAGTATCTGTAGTTCTGCAACTCGTATTTAAAATTTTCATATAATCGATTATTGCCATGGAAACCAGGTGAAAGTTAAAATTCTTTAATTTCGATTTTCTCAATAACTACTCAGGCAATCGTTTTGAAACTTTCAATGTTTATTCCTTGCAATGTGTCAAAGTGATTTCTACTTTCAAAATAATTGTAATGAGTCGCTCACGGTTGCCATAGAAACGAAACAGAAAAAAAGATTCAGATGTACACATGTGTTCTCCAAGGTCTAGGTCAAAGGGTCAAAGTTCGTCGTATCCAATAAAAGTTCTTTTCACAAGGATTACATATTTGAAATACGAAAGCCCTAGTACTTACCGTTCAAACGTTATGGCTATTTACTATGTTCAAGACGCCCCCCCCCCCTCTTTTTATGAAGCACACAGCCAAGTAGAATACACAGATATAACATATACAACTTACAAGTAACTTTTTAAAATCTTCATTCATAAAATTCAGTTCCCGTCATGTGATATTTTGCCATCATTCATTCTCCTTCTGTTTTGTCTCTTGAATTTATAAATATTTTATTTTATCTATATAAAAAAAAAATAACGATTGTCAGCTACATTTATTATCATTTCGCGTTTTCTTGTATATCTATCACTTGTATATTATTCATTTCATTAGATAGTGCAAGTATAAATTAAAAAATTGGTACGTCATTTCCATAGTTTTTATTCATTCATAAATTCTTTGATCCGCTCCTGATGGTTCGCAAAGCCTTGATCACCACTGTATACAAAACATTCATCTCGCCGAAAATGTTCATGATTCCGCTAAACTGAGAAAGTTCACACATGATTTATTATCTCATAACACACATCAGCTCTCTGCAATGCAGAAATGCTCGAATTGATGGTGGCATGTCAGATTCGTTTTTCGGTAGAACCTCTAAAATGAAAGTGAAAGAGGGAAATTTCAGAGTTCTCACTGGCGTTACAATACACAAATAATTCGGCTGATCTTCTTCATAAATTACATTTCCCAAGCTTTTATCATAGGAAAGATACTGCCAATTAACAAGTATGAGGCTCAGTTCAGTACATCTGCCAGATTTCTTTTATGCAAGTCTGCAAATTGAGGAACTTGTAATTTTCCTGCACTACTTTCTTCTCCTACCGATTCTAAAAATAATGAGTGGGATGTACCGAATTAAGGTCTTCCCTTTCCAATGGAAAGGACTGATATAACTCAATGGTTGTTCAAACTTAGCTTATGGACTTTTGTTTTAGTGATGATAAAAATGAAAGTCTTGTCTAATACGGGGCGACATATGCTATTGCTTGCAATAGCAGACTTTCTAGTTATTATTCTTTTTTTTCTTCTTTGTTCTCCGGTACTTTTTTTGTCCGCGAGTGTTCTCAGAAACTGTTCACCAAACTGAGCTAAAACCTTTTTAGGGTTAATAGGTGTGTAGTGTAGGTGTGCAACACGAAGGTTATTTTGCGCGCATATGCATGCACGTGCGGGCGCGTGAAATGAGTGAAATGACGGATATACTTTATATAGCCATAACTTTAACATTTTCTGATGAAATATTTTAAAACTCATTTAATAAGGATATACTAATAGTGTGGATAATGTGACACTGTCAAATTAGCACGAACTCACGCGCATGCACGTGCGCTTCGCTCTGATTGGCTGCAACAAAAATCTCAATATCTTTTCTGTTTTTTGACGAAATGCTATGAAATTTAAGATATAGGCATACTTTAGGATGTACTACAATATGATATATAACAATTGTCATGCAAACACGTGCATGCACGTGCGCTGCAATCTGATTGGCTTAAACTTTAAAAGGCTATAACTCCCTTGTTTTTCAACGAAACAGTATGGGATTTAGAACATAGACAAACATAATGGACTCCCACAAGGAGGTATGGTCGTCATGCACATGCATGCACGTGCATGCACGTGTGCTTTGCTGTGATTTGCTGAAACAAAAATCGCAATATCTTTTTTTAATTTTTGACGAAATGCTTTGAAATTTTAAACATAATCATGCATTAGGATGTCCTACAATATGATATATAACAGTTGTCGTGAAAACATGCGCATACACGTGCGCTGCAATCTGATTGGCTTAAACTTAAAATGGCTATAACTTCCTCGTTTTTCAACCAAACAGGATGGGATTTAGAACATAGCCAAACATAACAGACTCCTACAAGAAGATACAGTCGACATGCACATGCATGCACGTGCGTGCACGTGAAATGAGTAAAATTACAAATACACTAGATTAAAACGTATTTTTAATACTTTTGGATAAAACGCTGTAATTTCTAGTATATAAACAGTGTAGACAAGATGATATGGTCATTATGCACATGCATTCAAATGCGCATGCGTGCAATGCATAAATTTGAATATACTGAATATACTTCTGGGAAAACATTGTTATAGTCTAAAAGGCATAGAGTTCGTCTTATTTAATGAAGCTTACAGGGAATAAGGCACCAAAAGGGAGTTGGGGAGCGTTTGGGGAACATCTGTAACGGTTCCCGTTACAATTAGCCCTAGTTATTATTATTTTTTTTCTTATTTGTTCTCCGGTACTTTTTTGTCCGCGAGTGTTCTCAGAAACTGTTCACCCAACTGAGCTAAAACCTTTTTAGGGTTAATAGGTGTGTAGTGTAGGTGTGCGGAACGAAGGTCATTTTGCGCGCATACGCCTGCACGTGCGGGCGCGTGAAATGAGTGAATTGACTGATATACTTAATATAGCTATAACTTTTAAATTTTTTGATGAAATACTTTGAAACTCTTTAAATAAGGATATATTAAAAGTGTTAATAATATGACACTGTCAAATTTAGCATGAACTCACGCGCATGCACGTGCGCCTTCCTCTGATTGGCTGAAACAAAAATCTCAATATCTCTTTTGTTTTTTGACGAAAAGCTTTGAAATTTTTAACATTGTCATGAATTAGCAAATCCTACAATATAATATTGAAAAATTTCATGAAATCACGCGCATGCACGTGTGCTGCAATCTGATTGGCTGAGACTTTAAATGACTATATCTCCTTTGTTTTTTGAAGAAATGCTTTCAAATTTTAAACATAGTCATACATTAGGATGTCCTGCAATATGATGTTCATAAATTTTCAAGAAATCACGCGCATGCACGTGTGCTGAAACTTGATTGGCTGAAACTTTAAATGGCTATATCTCCTTTGTTTTTTGACGAAATGCTTTGAAATTTAAAACATATTCATGCATTGGGATATCCTACAATATGATTTAGAAAAAAATCATGAAATCACGCGCATGCACGTGTGCTGCAATCTGATTGGCTGAAACTTGAAATGGCTATAATTCCCATTGGTTTTCAACCAAACGGGATGGGATTTAGAATATAAATAGATATAAGGGCCTCCTACAAGAAAATATGGTCATCATGCACGTGCACGCACGTGCGTGCATTTGGATCGAGTGAAATAAAAAATACACTTGAATGAGTGATTTTTAATACTTTTGGACTAAATGGTTTAATATATAGTATATTTAAATATATAGAAAATTGTAGACAAGATGATATGACCATTGCGCACGTGCATTCGCATGAACACGCCTGCAATGTTAAAATTTGAATATAATTGGTATCCCTCTGGGAAAACGTTGTTAAAGGCAAAAATGCACAGATGTTGTCTTATCTAATAAGCTTATATGGAATATGGCACAAAAAGGGGGAGTTGGGGAGCGTTTGGGGAACATCTGTAACGGTTCCCGTTACAATTAGCACTAGTTATTATTATTTTTCTTCTTCTTCTTCTTCTTCTTCTTCTTCCTGGGTACTTTTTTGTCCGGGAATGATCTCGTAAACTATACATCCGACTAAGGTGAAATGTTTTTAGGGTCAGTAGACATGTTATGTAGATTTGCGGAACGAAGGTCATTTTGCGCGCACGTGCTTGCAAGAGCGTGCACGTGCAACATGTGAAATGACCGATTTAATTGATATAGGCGTATCTTTTTAAATTTTTGATGAAATGCTTTGAAACTTATAATATAAGGATATATTAGAAGCATAGACAATATGACATGGTCAAAATAGCAAGATCTCACGCACATGCACGTGCGCTTTGCTCTGATTGGCTGAAACTAAAGTCTCAATATCTTTCTTATTTTTTGACGAAATCCTTTGAAATTTTGAAAATAGCCATGCATTAGGATATCCTACAACAAGATCTATAGCAATTATCATGAAAACACGTGCATGCACGTGCGCTGCAATCTGATTGGCTTAAACTTTAAATAGCTATAACTCCCTTGATTTTCAACCAAACAGGATGGGATTTGGAACATAGATAGATATACTGGACTACTACAAGAAAATATGGTCACCATGCACATGCATACATGTGCATGTACGTGCGCTGCAATCTGATTGGCTGAAACTTTAAACAGCTATAACTCCCTTGGTTTTCAACCAAACGGGGTGGGATTTAGAACATAGATAGATGTAACGGACATCTACAAGACGATATGGTCACCATGCTCATGTATGCACGTGCGTGCACGTGAAATGAGCAAAATAAAAAAAACACTTGAATGAGCGTATCTTTTTAATACTTTTGGATTAAATGCTTTAATATTTAGTATATAAAAATAATTATATAGATTGTGTAGACAAGATGATCTGGTCATTACGCACATGCATTCACATGCGCACGCAAAAATTTGAATGAACTTTGTACACTTCTGGGTAGACGTTATTAAAGTCTCAAATGCATCGAGTTTGTCTTATTTAATGAAGCTTACAGGGAATATGGCACCAAAAGGGGGTTGGGGAGCGTTTGGGGAACATCTGTAACGGTCCCCGTTACAATTAGCACTAGTTTAAATATATTTCTGTCTGGTTTCGGAACTACTAATTTCAAAGCGACAAAAAAGGTAAAATAACTGAAAGATATATATAGATATTTTTCATTCAACAGATGTTCAATATATCTTCCTTCGGTGTGAAGAAGTCGCCCGTGTGGCGCAGTTGTTAGAGCGTCTGATCTAAAGTCGCGAAGTAAGGAGTTGATCCGTCCGGATTCGAGTCCCACTGTGGGACGTGGATCGAGACCGGTCCTTCGGATAAGACCGTTTAAAACGAGGTCCCGTCTCGCAGTAGGTGCCAGCACGAAAAAGATCCCTCCCTGCTCAATGGCCCTAAGATGTTAAACAATATACATCTACACAATTAATCAATCAATCGGTGTGAAGAAAGAATGTTTTAAATACTGGCAGTACCCGGTACTATGATTAGCCTAAAATCGCACCTTTACGTTTTTAACCCGAAATTCCTCTGAAGTTAAACCTAAACAGGAGATAATATCACCGCTTTTGGCTTCAAATATATTAAGAACTTATGAAATAGTAAGATTTGTCTCAGTAGTGATCATTGTTCAAAGAATTCCTGAAAAGGACAGCTGAACACCATTGTAAATGTATTCAAATGTTGGTGCGAGTTGAATTAAGTTTAAAGAACAAACAACTTCTAGGTCATTGCGCGTCACAGCATAGCAATACCACAGCCTGTTCGTGTAACAGATGCAGTTTTACTCGGAATTCATCATTCGTTTCAAATATAAATCTAAGTGATAAGCAACATGCCCTTCATGCTTCACAGGATTTGACCACGTGACCAACTAAGTTCATTTCCAAGAGAACTTTTTAGCATAGTTGTTTATTTCTTAAGTAAACATATAAAAATTGAACGAGTGATTTTCTTTGAATATTAGATTTTTGTCCCCCTCCCCCACTTTTGCGAGATCGAGGGGACATTAAATCACATTCGTCTGTCCGTCCGCAGTCTGTGAGTCTGAAATTCTGTCCGTCTGTCACAAAACTTTAGCCTTTGTCATATCTTTTGAATGAGAAGAAAAAATGTATTCATATAAAACATGCGTATTACCTTTGACAAGACCTTTCTAAAAACTCCAAGATTTTGATTCCAAGAACTTTTTACGCGCAATTACGCGAGACAGTGTGCTTACGAAAATTTAATTCTCGCGTATAATAGTATTCCTTAGGATAATATAGAGCAACAACCACAATTCGTGAAAATTTGTATAAACTACACGTTCCGCAACCATTTGTTTATTTTTTAAAAATATTATTATGGTTTAATGATGTGATAATTACGAGTTGTTTTTTTTTTATTTTGTTAGATTCGATTCATTTTTATAATACTGATTGTGTGGCATACATGCACCTATACACGTACATATAATGTAATTTAATGATCAGAAGATAGGAAATTTGTATTAATTTTAAATATTTTCATCGGAAAAAAAAGATGGACACTTAATATCCAATTATCAGGTACAATGTACACGCCTTCAGTACTATATAAGGGAGAACCTCTAGCTTAAAACTACTAGTTTAACAAAAGGATGTCGATCAAAAAAGTTGGTACAGTCCTGGGAAATTCTACAGAACTGAATTTTATAGATAGGGAACAGATAAAACCAAGAAACACATATCAACAAGTTCGATGCAAAAATAACCGTTGTGTTTTCGGGGTAAAGACATGCCAACTGTTGCTTGCAGATGTCGGATCCGATAAAAGGCAGCTTAATTCAAAGGGTGTTTCTAGGACCAGAAAAAGCAGTAACCTACACCAAAGAAGAATCAGAGGATTTCAGCTGAAGAAATCTACTCAGCATCACCATGTCAAATCTGCCAAA
>NW_026922962.1:0-20524 GCF_032062105.1 Saccostrea cuccullata | reverse complement strand
TGATTTAATTCTTTTGATTTATATAATATTATCAAAGAGCTGAAGGTGTCAGGCTTTTTGTCTCTCGGGCCCCTAGTTTGAAACTTTTTGTTCAACACCAATTCAGAGATTTCTATTCGTGTGGAGATAGCTGAATGGAACTATTCAGGGACCACTCCTTCAAGTCCTGCATGGGGCCGTTTTACAAAATTTGAAAGGATACATATTCAATACTGCTCCTGAAAATTTTATAATATATAGCTTTGCATTGTTTTGATAAACAATATTTTTTGCTTTGTAATTTCTAACAAAATAATGTTTGCAAAAGAAAGATATATTAAAGACCTTTGTCATTCAAGGGTCAGACCATTTTTTTTTATATAAAATCAAAGGCTATTTTGAAGAGCTTTTTTTGTAAAACCTTTTCAGGAGTTTCTTTTCGATTTGGATAGTCACCTGCATGGAGCAGTGGTTAGAGCGTCTGTTTTAGAGTATTCAATATCCAAACACCACAATACAAAGCACCCGCCGTGTGTTGCATAAGATAGGGAAGGTGATGATATAAAAGTTAAAGTCACTACTATTAACGTCATTTTCAAATAAAATATCCAAATATGAAACAGATGTCAGACTCTGTGGTATCTTTTATTTCAAGCTCACCAGTATATATCGTATCGACGCAGGGATGGAAATTACCTGTGTTGATTGACAAAACGTCGTCAATATATCTAAATGTCGAGCTGAAGCCAGAACAAATGTTTTCATTTTTTCACGCATAAGATTTTGCACTAATTCCGCTTCATATAATAAAAATAAACTGGACAAAAAAGTTAGGGATTATCAATTTAAATATGTTTTACAAATACTGTATCATAGAAAACAGAATGCAGTTTTATTTTTAGTATTATATTTTATATTTAAAAAGTGAACATTAAACATCGAATGTGATAAATTTATTCAAACACTCAATACGAATTGTTTATCACGGTCACTTTAGAATTCAGCATGTTGGGGGTAGACCTGAAAATGAGATTTTTTTCCGAAGAGTCATATGACGTTACGAAAGTGATTGCCAGCATTTAGTATGAAGTCCCAGAAGGTTTCTGCAGCGCAGACCCGTGATGCCCGTCAGCCGTCCAAGGCTAGCCTGAGGGATATGTTGACATTCCTCCTGCAATGCTGTCTGAAGCTCCCGTCAATTTGGGAAAGTGTAAGACGAACTGAAATGTCTTTCTAAAGAATATCATTTTGGTATTTTAAACATGTCAGGTTGCCTTCCAAAATGTACTGATCAGTTCTGCAGTCAATAGTTATGCCTGCCCAAATCATCACCAAACATCCATTTACTCTGTATTGCTAAGAAATGAAACAATCAGCATATCTTTTCCCATTTGCAATCCAAGCAAGCCTTCTGTCATCATGGAAGTCAAAAACAAAATCGTAATTCGTCTGAGAAGAGAACAGAATACCAATGACGTTATTGCCATTTTTTGTGTTCGGTTACCCACTGTAGTAGATTTCTGCGGCACTCTAATTTTAATACAGGACATGCGGCTGGTCGGCAAGCCCCGAGATTTGCTTCCTGAAGTCTGTTTCAAACCCTTTGAATACAAATCCGTCTGTCCGTTGCTCTCTGATGCCCAGTTTTAAGCTTAAGAGCACTTTGGAAATGGTGCGTCTCAGCAAAATTGGTCAAATAACGATCCTCACGGACTGCCGTACACATTGGATTTCCCAATTTCAGCCTTTTCTGACACTTTTCTGCCTGTAAATATCGGTTCCATAATCGTTAATTCTGATATTGGAAAGATAAAGCTCTCTGCAACGTGACGTTGCGTTTTGCCAGCTTCCAGAATTCCTGCTGCCATGGAATGTTCGTCATACTCATATGACACCTAATATTGTCTTATCACCAGTTCTGGCCAGAAATACTGAAATTTTCTTATGTTCACTGAAGAAAACCCTCTTTAATATTTTTATGCTTCCATTGTTCCACTTACTTTTTTAACGCTACGTACTATCTTGATCAATTTGTCCAAAAAATCAATAAACACGTGTGATTTATTTATCGAATCATGTAAATGACATGTTTTTAAAACTACTTAAACCTTGTTGTCACATAAATTCTTGTGTAAAAATATAATCCCTAATTTATTTTGCCCAGTACCAAAATCCGTCTGCTAATAACAGGATGCAATTGGTAATCATGAGAATTCAAATTATTGTTGGAAGACCTGGTCTCCAAAAACAACATAGATATTGTCAACAAGAAATTCAAGCAATTTTTTTATGTCGACGTCAGAGTATTTGTGTGTACAAACAGTATGTTTTTTAACAAAATAATTTTGCAGTTGACCATTGACAAAGTGAGTAAATTTACAAGTTTCATTTTTATTGAAGAAGCAGCTGTCAATGATATAAAAAAAAAGCCTTGACTTTAATTCATTATGGGGAATGGTTGTGTATAAAGTTGAAAAGTCGTACACATGTAAGTTTTCAAGCTGTTAATTTGTAAGATCTTGTGATTTAAAATTGTCCAAATGTTTCTTGGAATTTTTAAGTATCCCGACTGATTTATATAACTTCTTGGGATACATTATTACAATGTGCTTTTGAAGTTTCTCCTTCACTACTGTTAATATCTTAGTGAGGAAAAAAGAGAGAGGTTTGGTTGAGCATTTACTGGAACCTGCAATATATCTTTCGTTATAAGGATTTTAATGAAATTTAGGAATGCAATATATATAATAGGTAGTTCAAAATCGTTTTGGTTCTTTGTGATATTAAAAATGTTATAGTTTTTCACAGAACATTTTGAAACAGAAGACATGGGATCGGAAAAAGCATCTTGAAATATATCTGGAGAATAACCTCACATTCATGTTTCTGTATAAGCTATTGGTTTCATACCAAAACTATACATATGACATGTGTTTAATAACCCTGAGGATTATCCGGGGGGGGGGGGGGGGCACCAACTCAACTCCTTTACAGACTCAAAGAAGTGAAAGCTTTTTTATTCATTGATATACTTTTAATTACAAGCAATAATTTCCTTGAAAAGTTGTCTCATATCAGTTGAGGGATGTTGAACTTTAAGAACTTATATTTTTAATATATTTTCCTTTAGAGGACAAACACAAAAAGCAACCATAAACATTTTTCTCATTCATTTCTTTTTTATATTAAGTAGTCATATTCGAGCAGTTACAATTCTTACATATTTGTTTCATTCCTGACTATGAACATGTGGGTCTTGAAACAAAGAACTAATAATCTATAAAAACACAGAATAATACCGCTTGGTTTCCAGTCATACAATCCTAATATGATTCTCTTTGCAAAAAGAGTGTTGTTTGTGTTGATTTATCCCTTTAACGAACATATCGAATCAATTATTAACAAATTTTGGGTGTCTTAGTAATTTAAACTTTATTTGCAAGTGTAAGATAGAGTTTTAATTATCAAAAATAATAATGTAAACTTAATTATCAAATATAGAAATCTAAGCTAGTGTATGAACTATTAAACATGATAGAATAAATTTTATCAATAAAAAGGTGTTGCCCCTGCTGGTGTTTGGTCCGAGGACCTTTGGATTGTTGGGCGAGTGCTGACCCACTTGACCAGTCACACCTTGCAGATAATGTTCATTTAATTAATACAAATATAGATACATGTTTGGATAAAAATACTCAGAATCCTATATTAACAATAATTTTGAATGATAGAACCTGGTATATTAAGAATATAACTACAGTGTAAACTTAATGAAAAGTAATGTAGAAAATGATTTTTCAAAATATAATTTTCTTTGTGTAACAAACTTCCTGTAATAATCAGAAGCAATATTTGCTTTGTTCGATCTTTAGAAAGTACATAGAAAATCTCTAAAACTTGTTCTGTAATGTAAGTAAAATTGTGGTATTAAATGTTTTATTTTTGTATATATAACAATGCGGTATATGTGATAATGTGAAATATTTTAATTATTCTGATATTTTTATTGAAAACATTACACCTGATGAATAGCTTATATGATGTTACTATTGATGACAGGTTGATGAAAATATAAGTGTGTTGAATATTGGCTCAACCTACATGTGCACCCCCTGTTAAATCCTTACTTAGGGTCTGTGACAATCATAATATTTAATTTTATGTCCATATTACAATAAATGTTATTAATCATTGTTATGTTTTATAATGAAAAGTAATATGTATAAGTGTTTTACATGTTGAATAACATGAAATTATTTATTTATTAAATTAGGGAATAACTATCTTCTAATTTGGTATTTGCGACTGTTAATGCTTATTTAACGGTCGCAAACTAAGTTTTACCGGCGACGCGTAAGTGGAGCCGGTAAAACGGATGTTTGCGACCGTAAAATCAGCATTATAGGTCGCAAATACCAAATTAGAAGATTAGTTATTCCCATTCTAATGCAATCTATTCATTTTGTTTGTTGTTTATGTCTTATTTTGATGAATTTTGTTACATGGAATACGTCACGGAGCATTGTGTTATTTGCGTCGCTCTATTATGACATCACAATGAAAAGCTTTCACGCTCGTTAATGCTCGTTTTACTGCCTCAAACATCAGTGCATTAGCCAATCAATCAAAGTACTGAAAGTACTGAAAACCGGATAGCATGCTTTCATAGAATTTCGCTGTACTGTGTAGAATAACAAAAATGCATTCAGCGATGATATTAAAGTAAGCATGCATATCTTTGTCCAATGTCATCAGCGAAGAAGCAGACACACTGACTTTTGTAGAACT
This sequence comes from Saccostrea cuccullata, assembly GCF_032062105.1. Classification (NCBI taxonomy): domain Eukaryota; kingdom Metazoa; phylum Mollusca; class Bivalvia; order Ostreida; family Ostreidae; genus Saccostrea; species Saccostrea cuccullata. Next base: position 15,757 of record NW_026922962.1, on the reverse strand, counting down.
TAACTAAACGGAAAAACCAATAACATCCCTACAGACTGATGTCACAAATGTATGTTTCAAAATATCAACCCGAGATTTTCAGTTTGAAAGACAGGAAGTTCAACTTCAAAAATTACTTCCTAATTGTCTCCATTGGTGGCGTCCGATGTGCTCAGAACGAAAAAAATGTTGATGTTGCAAATTTAATTGTCTTTCATGCTTGATTGACTCTTAAATTAGGTAACTGTAAAGCATACTCAAAAAGAAAATAAAACAAGTAGAGCTTTTCAAAAAAGCTTACCGTCTTTAGCAACAATTTTAAATAGTAAACAGATCTATACTTCTTTTGAATTTCTTGATTTTGTATTTCTTAATAAGCTTTTTACGGGCCCTAGCCCTACCACGGTTGTCGCTTGGTCATCTCCGTGAACGTTGACTGGCCGAGAGCTTTCGGCAAACCTCGGCTCATTCCCATTCACTCTTCAAACAAAGAAAAGGGAAAAGATTAATTACAAATTGTAAAGCCTGCAAGCAATAACTATCAAATTTAATTTATAATGAAATTTAAGAGACCTTTTTATTTATCGCTATAAAACACTTTTATCACTATAAAACAGTAAAAACACTGTTATTAAGAATTAGTTACTGCTGATTTTGTTGTTCGATTTGTCATTTTTTTAAGACTGGAATTGTTCGAAAAATATATCATCAGAAAGTTATCTCCCTTGCCTTGAACAGCGTGTCAACCAATGAAATAATTGAAAAATTTTTCATCATGCAATTTCTACCAATCACAAAAGAGAGGAAGTGCAAAGTCCGACGACTGTAAAAAAAACTTCAACTATACAATACCGTCTTCTAAGGAAGACGGTAATGATAATTCAAATTCTTAAGATTAATTTATTTTGAGTTCTGTAAATAGATCTTTAGCTGGCTAGTCTGAGAAAAACGGATGGACGAGCAGAGAATTTGTAAATTAATTAAATTTCAGAGGGCTTTAATTTCGTAGTCTCACTGCGGGTTAGCAGGTGTGACCTGTTATTGGGGATTCTTACTTCTCCTAGGCATCGGAACTTTCAAGGATCCGTTTTTCATTTGAGACCGATCACTATTCATTCTGTATTTTGATACAGATACTGAGTACATCTGTTTATTAATATTATGAACTATTTCTCTCACAGGAAGAAAGACAAGTAAACAAGATAATAAAGTTTTAAGAAATGTACACTATTGACTTTAAATACAATAAATGTTCGAATTAGTAAATGGTACACGACAATAATTCAAAAAAGAGTTGTAAGCACGATAAATATAAACGAACATATACTGAGTATTTGGCAAATATTTAAATAATTTGACGTTTATAATCGTTTGTAATGATTAGACAGAGTACAGAATATGGATACAGTCCACTAATTGTTTTCCCATAGGCGACAATGTTAACGTTTCTTCTCATAGCGATGTCCCTAATTTTCGTTCAGAAGTGAGTGACCCCTCAAATCAAAGCACATCAACTTGTCTTTCCTTGGTTAAAATCTCGAGGTGGCATGTCAGATTCGTTTTCCGGCAAAATGCGTCTGTCTGCGGGAACCTCTAAAAATGAAAGTGAAAGTAGGGGAATTTCAGAATTGTAACTGGCGTTATAATACACAAAATAATTCGGCTGATCTTCTTGATGAATTACATTTTCAAAGCTTTTTTGGTAGGAAAGATACTCCTTATCAACAAGTGTGAGGCTCAGTTTAGTACATCTGCCCAATTTTTTTTATGCAAGTCTGCAAATTAAGGAACTTGGAATTTTTTCTGCACTACTTTCTTCTCCTACCGATTCTAAAAATAATTAGTGGGATGTACCCAATATGGAAAAGCATTTTTTTGATTTTACAATATTTCATACTGTTTATCAATCTAGAGCATAAGTAGAGACATCATACCAAGTTTCATGAAAATTCACCGATTAATTAAGATTTTACAGCATTAACAGTTCTATGTGTAATATCCTTAAAAAATGCTCCCATCTAGCCAAAACTGCTCCCCAAGTTTTAAGTCAAATTTTAGCCTTTTAACACATTTATACTATTCTTAATCCCCTTCATAACTTTAAATACATATAGTCAATTCATAATCAAGCACTTAATTGGGTCAATTTCACTTATTTTAAAAAATTAATGTATTTCCGCACAAATATGACCACTTTTCACCCTCTAATTCATAGTTTCTCCAGAAATGACCAAAACATGAAGTTCACAAATACCCCGAAAGTAGTAAAATAAAAAAATACTAATTATTTCCTTTCCATTGAGGTATCATTCATGAAATTTGGTCTATGAATAAAAAAGTTATAAGCCTTTATAATCCTATGTAGAATCATTTGTTTCAAAGGAATTTTTATACCAATGAAAATTTACTCATCTATGACGTCACAATGACATCATAATAATGGATACCTCAAGACATGTGTATCATTACTTTTCCCGTACTTTTTATTTAAGACAAAAGCAGTGCTTATATACTATTATAAACTTCAAAAAATGAAAATATGTGGTTTTGCAGATTAAATAAATAATCCACTAAAGTTGTTTTGTTTCCATGGTAACCATTTTGCGATTTGTAGGAAAATGAGACAAAATTTTGAATTTTCTGACAAATCGCATAATTTTGACTGTCAAATATTCATGAAATTTCAATTCTTATATGCGTGTTATGTTAATAATGCATAATTTACAAAACAAAGATGTAGATCTAATTAATTTGAAATTCTTAAATAAATAAATAAATAATACGTATATGAGCTGCAAAATGTATATAGCAGTGCATGTACAGATTAGTTATAGCTAAATACTTTCACATTCTGATCACCTATTCAATATGTAAATTTCCTCACCCCCACCCCATCCCCCACTTCAATGAATTTGTTTTTTAGAAAACTTTAACTTACACATTTTGCGGACTGTCACACTTTGCTGGTGCTGTTTCAAGATCTATTCAAATGGGTGTGCATTTTCTGGCCAATAGTTTTAAACACCATCTGCATGGACCTTAAAAAAATATTAATACAATAAATGGCACAATATCACATTTGCAGACAAACAGAAACACAGACATTCAACACGTACAATTTTACCATATTCCTTTTATAACCATTACTTGAAATTAATTAAGGATGTACAACACACCTACCCCCAAAAATTCCTGTCGTTTAATTTTGATATTTTTTATATATTCAGTACATGACTATATTTACTACATGTATGCATATTTTTGACAAAATCGTTCGAGTGGTTTTTGGACAGGAACTTCCGAAAGTTACCCCCCTTTAGTTGTTTACAAGGAGAGAAAAGTTTTAATCAAAGAACTACTCAAGCCTTGATTTTCGAAAAACCAGATTATATATCAATGTCAAATTTTATTCACTTATTCATTTAACCATTTAACACAAAAACATAGTCATATTTTTGACACACACATCATCAAAACAATTTTTAAAGACCTTTAACTGAAAAACTATGAATTTCCTTAGCCTTGAAAATTGCGTGTTTTTTAAATTCAAATTTTTTTTGTGAAAAAACCTGTCGTTTAATTTTGCTAAAAAAATTCTTTAGGTAGCTGGTAGTAAAAATAATCTTCATAATTTTTTGTATAATTTTTGTTCGACCAGTTTTAATTTAATAGCGGAAAATTACCCCTCCCCCTTTCTCAATAAATCACTTTCCCGCGCGTCTTTCAGACAGGGGGCCGATCACTTTGTTATATGAATCTTCTAATCCATATTTAAAAAAAAAATTGGAATTTTGCTTTTGCTTCAAAAATATATTAACTTAACAAATTTAAAAGTTCTCATATGAAAAGCGTATTTAAATGTAGATTTTAGGCAATTTTTGAATACCCCTATCACCCCCACCCCTTCCTTTTTTGCGTCTCAGACCATTAGCGTTAGAAAGAAACGTCGTTTACAGTGCAAATATACCGGTACTTTGTCAAGAATCCCGGAGGTATGCATTAGTTTTTAAATTCATGATAACAGAATAAATATAGGTCACTACTCTTTTTATATGTATCAGGAAAAAATTACTGAAAGACTTTAGTGTTTAGTCCATATACGTATGCGTTATGCATTACATATCACATGAAACCTGGATACGAATTCAAGTTTTGTTGAATTTGATGTTGATTTTTAATTTTATTTCTTTAATTTTATTCATTATAAAAATGGTGTATGTTCAACTCTTCTGTGATATAAATGGAAAAATTGTAGTTTCTTTCATGTAATTATTTCAAACGAGACAGTATGTGGCCGTGGGGATGCATCGAAATTTGCATTAGATCATAGATGTACATACCGGGTACACCCCTCGTGATTGTACACATTTCTTTCAATGTCGTCGCTTCTAAAGTTAAAATGAAAATTCCATATTCGTCCACATTAACTTCAAAATATCAAACATTAAACCCTTCATCTATTTCAATTTATATCAAATCCCACATTGATGTTTTCAAAATTTTATAAGCTACGTTTGTTTTGATTCGAGGAAATGCGAACCGACATTGTTGACAGAAAGTTAAAGTTACGATTTGCTGCAATAGGATATTCATAAATGAATATTTCATTACAAGTGAACAATTCTTTTCAATTCTATTACTTACATTGTGTATATGAGGTATTCAATTGTCGGATTTATCAGAGGTCTTGCTGTAAATGTATCTGATTCTGTGGAAAACCGTGAAAAAAAGGGAGGAAAATAAATATCTCCTATATTTTCAGAGTTGTTCCTCTTTGATCAGTAAGGGTCTGAGAACAACATCGATTTTACATTGTAAAATGTTTATTGTTTCTTTATTGTTGTTTTATTTAATTAAAGAAGGAAAACAATTTATATATCGTGTATGCACAAATAATTAATTGGAATGTTATATAGCCAATTGTACATAATGAGAATTTCGGCAATGTAGAATAAAAAAAATGCAGCGCTTTGTTCAAAAGTACAATTCATTGTATATGAAATGAAATAAAAATTTAGGGATTGAATTTTATATCTTGCTTTTTCCGGAGTTTAATCGGGTTAATTAAAAAAAAAATACTTATTGATTAAAAAAATTACAGCCAAGACCCATATCTTTCTTTCATGATTGATATACATCGGGATCGTTTTACTCGTCGTTTTGACGCTTTATTTCTGACGTTAAATTTTACGTTAAGTCAAACGTTCAATTGAAATTGCAAGATTTATCTCCCCCAGTGTGTTGTACGTCTTTAATTTAAAACAAGAGGCCCATACATCGCTCACCTGAGAAGCTTTGACCATTCTGTTCTTCACCAGATTTCCCCCTTGTTATACATAATGCATCCCAACCATACCCCACTGATAAATCATAATTTAGACATTTTGAAATCTACACTACCCCATGATCCTTCCATTGGCACATATGTTTTAGCTTTTTTGGCCCATTGGTTCCTGAGAAGAAGATTTTTCAAGATTTTCCCTATAAATTTTGTGTAAAACTTTGATTCCCCTATAATGGCTTTTTTCCTACAATTTAGAATTTACACTACCAAGAATGCTTCCACATAAGCTTCACTTTTTCTGGCCCAGTGGTTCTTGAGAAGAAGATTTTCAAAGATTTTCTATATATATTTCTATATAAAACTTTGTTCCCAATTGTGGCCTTGCCCTTCCCCCGGGGGTCATTTTTTGAACAATTTAGAATCTACATTATACCAGGATGCTTCCACATAAGTTTCAGCTTTTCTGGCCCAGTGGCTCTTGAGAAGAAGATTTTCAAAGATTTTTCCTATATATTTCTATGTAAAACTTTGATACCCGATTGTGGCCCCGCCCTTCCCCCGGGGGTCATCATTTGAACAATTTAGAATCTACATTATACCAGTATGCTTCCACATAAGTTTCACTTTTTCTGGCCCAGTGGTTATTGAGAAGAAGATTTTCAAAGATTTTTCCTATATATTTCTATGTAAAACTTTGATTCCCCATTGTGGCCCCGCCCTTCCCCCGGGGGTCATTATTTGAACAATTTAGAATTTACATTCTACCTCAGGATGCTTCCACATAAGTTTCAGCTTTTCTGGCCCAGTGGTTCTTGAGAAGAAGATTTTCAAAGATTTTTCCTATAATTTCTAAGTAAAACTTTGATACCCCATTTTGGCCCCGCCCTTCCCCCGGGGGTCATGATTTGAACAATTGAGAATCTACACTACACCAGGATGCTTCCACATAAGTTTCACTTTTTCTGGCCCAGTGGTTCTTGAGAAGAAGATTTTCAAAGATTTTTCCAATATATTTCTATGTAAAACTTTGAGATACCCCATTGTGGCCTTGCCCTTCCCCCGGGGGTCATTATTTGAACAATTTAGAATCTACATTATACAGGATGCTTCCACATAAGTTTCAGCTTTTCTGGCCCAGTGGTTCTTGAGAAGAAGATTTTCAAAGATTTTTCCTATATATTTCTATGTAAAACTTTGATACCCCATTGTGGCCCCGCCCTTCCCCCGGGGGTCATGATTTGAACAATTTAGAATCTACACTACACCAGTGCTTCCACACAAGTTTCACTTTTTCTGGCCCAGTGGTTCTTGATTTTTCAAAGATTTTTCCTACACAGGATTATTTGAACAATTTAGAATCTTTATATCAGGATGCTTCCACATAAGTTTCAGCTTTTCTGGCCCAGTGGTTCTTGAGAAGAAGATTTTCAAAGATTTTTCCTATATATTTCTATGTAAAACTTTGATACCCCATTGTGGCCCCGCCCTTCCCCCGGGGGTCATGATTTGAACAATTTAGAATCTACACTACACCAGGATGCTTCCACATAAGCTTCACTTTTTCTGGCCCAGTGGTTCTTGAGAAGAAGATTTTCAAAGATTTTTCCTATATATTTCTATATTAAACTTTGATTCCCCATTGTGGCCCCGCCCTTCCCCCGGGGGTCATTATTTGAACAATTTAGAATCTACATTATACCAGGATGCTTCCACATAAGTTTCAGCTTTTCTGGCCCAGTGGTTCTTGAGAAGAAGATTTTCAAAGATTTTTCCTATATATTTCTATATAAAACTTTGATTCCCCATTGTGGCCCCGCCCTTCCCCCGGGGGTCATGATTTGAACAATTTAGAATCTACACTACCCCAGGATGCTTCCACATAAGTTTCAGCTTTACTGGCCCAGTGGCTCTTGAGAAGAAGATTTTTTAAAGACCCAACCCTTTTTTTGTCTTTTCTTGATTATCTCCCCTTGCGAGGGGATATGTCCCTTCATTTTAACAATTTAAATTCCCCTTCACCAAAGGATGCTTTGTACTAAGTTTGGTCAAAATTGGCAGTGGTTCTTGAGAAGAAGTCGAAAATTGTTTACGAAAGACGTTTACGGACAGACGGACAGACGGACGGACGGACGACGGACACAATGTGATCAGAAAAGCTCACTTGAGCCTCTTGCCTTCTCACACTGTTAACATATATAGGTAATTAAGTTAATTCAACAGAATATATAAAAATCATGTTTTGCTGACAATAATTGTACCATACATGTAATGCCTATATAGAGAAATCAGTTAATGTGCATGTTTACAACAATGCAACTGAACAATGATCTGAAATGATGTATGTTATGTCACGTTTGACAACTATATACTGCTAAACAATGCACTGAACAATTTTGACAACTTTCTGCTAAGTCTACTTTCACTTCGACCTTGACCCGATTGAATACCGATCCCGAACACATTTGTGAATTTTTTTTTGTGTATTGAAAATAAACCACAGTGGAGCATATACTTCTATACAATTGCTTCTTAATCAAATTATACATTTGTGATTCTGAATAAATAAATTATATATATCCATACATTTAATCTACATGATACATGTGTAAATAATGGGTATGAGTATGTTGTCTGTCCCGGGGGGGGGGGGTGTAGACACTGTATTTATGAATCAATTTGTTTAAAAATGTGTATCAACAATTCATGAATTGTTTTTTTTCATAAATTTGAACAATTATAAATAATAGAAAACACCAACTTTGAAATAAATTCAAGATTTATGACATCTTTCACTTACTTATAGGCTTCCTAATATGGGTACAGTCCACTAATTGTTTTCCCATAGGCGACAATGTTAACGTTTCTTCTCATAGCGATGTCCCTAATTTTCGTTCAGAAGTGAGTGACCCCTCAAATCAAAGCACATCAACTTGTCTTTCCTTGGTTAAAATCTCGAGGTGGCATGTCAGATTCGTTTTCCGGCAAAATGCATTGTCTGCGGGAACCTAAAAATGAAAGTGAAAGTAGGGGAATTTCAAAATTGTAACTGGCGTTATAATACACAAAATAATTCGGCTGATCTTCTTGATAAAGTACATTTTCCAAGCTTTTTTGGTAGGAAGAAGTACTCCTTATCAACAAGTGTGAGGCTGAGTTTAGTACATCTGCCCAATTTTTTTTATGCAGATCTAAGATAAGAAGAAACTGGAATTTTTTCTGCACTACTTTCTTCTCCTACCGATTCTAAAAATAATTAGTGGGATGTACCCATTTATCCCTGGAAACAAAGCTTTCATCACCTTTTAAATAATTTCAATTGAGAAAAAAAGGAGAAGAAACCATAGGCCTTTCAACTAATTTTTCAAGTTGCACATATGGTAAAAAACATTGTATAGATAGATTTATAGGTACTTGAAATTATCAAAAAAGATAATAACTTATGCATACTTTTAATTACATAATTAAAAAGTTTAATCATTTATAATTGACTTTTCCGATGTTGTGTTTAAGGACAGGTAATTCAGGTGTGAAAAATGACCAACTTAGTGCCGATTTATGAGTTATCGTTTATAGGAATGATATATAGGCTGCTTCAGCATTGGTATTGTTGTATACACAAAAGGGTTCCTTACATTGTTTTGTACACAAAAAGTGTTGACCAAAATAAGTAGAATATCGAAATAACAGGGTCAAATGAATGGGGAACAGACAATATTCAATATTTTTAATTTTGTGTTCGCGCATTTTTCGCTTACTGTGTAAATATATATATTTTTACAAGTAAATGCAACAATTGATCATCTTATTTGTGTTACTAAGCATGAAGGGGAACGACCGAGTATAAAAATTTGAATAGGTTAGAACTGAGAAGGAGGGTAGATTTCACTTTTTATTTTAATTAAAAATTTTAATTATATGCAGTAAACCGGTGTCTGCAACTATAAAGTAAATAAGTAACTAAATTTTAAAACCACAGGATTCTACTGAGAGCAAATAAACACTTGGTAAATGCTAAAAACTGCCTTGCGTGTAAACAGTTAGATACCCCGAGCCTGCTCTAAACAAGTTTCAGCAGTGAGTTATCGTTCATAACACCGACCCCTAGCGTCAGTTGAAAGGCCTACATAATGAGATGGATATGGCACCCCTTCTGATGATTAAATATATTCCCATTATATATCAGGTTCAATTTCACGGTATATTTATACCCCCGCTTGAAAAGCGGGAGGGTATATAGTAAATCGTTAATTCCGTCCGCCTGTACGTCTGTCCGTCCGTCCGTCTGTCCTTCCGTCCGTCTGTTACGCTTTGGGTTACCCATCTCTTATCCGCAACTCCTCTCATACCACTGAATGAAATTTGATGAAACTTTCACAGAATCTTTATTACATATTGCCATTGTGCACCTCCTATTTTACTTTTTGATCCGACACACATTTTGGGTTTCCCGGACACAGCAAAACATGGACTTTGCAATTATAACTATATGGAGGCGGGGGTATCATTTAGTGAGCTCATCGCTCACAGTACCTCTAGTTTTCTTTACAGAACTTCAAAGCGTTCTTGGAATCTATGCTTCTGTATCTTTTATAAATATATCTGTACATGTACATGATTTACTTGCATGCAAGTCTGTTTATACCCCCGCTTGAAAAGTGGGAGGGTATATAGTAATCGGTATTTCCTTCCTTCCGTCCGTCTGTCTGTACGTCCGTCCGTCTGTACGTCCGTCTGTTATGCTTTGGGGTACCCATCTCTGATCCGCAAGTCCTCTCATACCACTGAATGAAATTTGATGAAACTTTCACAGATTATTTATTACATAATGCCATTGTGCACCTCCTATTTTACTTTTTAACCTAACACTTATTTCGGGCCTCCAAGAGCAAAACAATGAATTTTTCATTATAATCATATGGGAAGCAGGGGTATCATTTAGTGAGCTCTTTGCTCTCAGTACCTCTAGTATTCATAGGGGAAGCGAGGAGTATCATTTAGCGTGCTAATTGATCACAGTATCTCTTGTTCATGACTAAAAATAATGGATGGATTTCAAAATTTTGTAGATTTATGGCAAGTGAATAGATCCTGTTCACGTGTAGTATATCCTATAAGACCAGGAACTAATGGTTCAGATTTCCAGGTTGTGTCGTCTTGTCATTATGTGATATGTCATAAGATTCTGTTATGGTTTTATGAAACTTGTGTATGACACCCTTGACCTGTTGACTGTTAGTTATCCCCCGCTTGAAAAGCGGGAGGGTATAAAGTTATCGGGATGTTCGTCTTTCCCTCCGTTTGTCTGTATGTCCGTCCGCCTGTTACGCTTTGGGGTACCCATCTCTTATCTGCAACTCCTCTTATGACTGAAATTTGATATGAGACTTTCAGAGCATCTTTATTACATAATGCCACTGTGCACCTACTATTTTATTTTTTGATCCAACACATATTTTGGGTTTCCAATAGCAAAACATGACACTGCCATTATATTCATATGGGAGGCGGGGGTATCATATAGTGAGCTCATTGCTCACAGTACCTCTAGTTAAGTTTGGAGTAGTAATCTAAATTTAAAATCATGTGTACAACAATATGACTAGTCTAAGGGGCGTCTATGCCTGATCAATACAAAGGGCTCCCAGTGTGACAGGTCCGAAGGGAATGCTTACTCCTCCTATAAGAACCTGATCCTAATTCTGAATTTCCGAGGGTTTTGTGGGTTTTTGTTCCTGGTTACAAATTTGTATTGTATACTTATAATTTGTATTGCATTTTAGATATTTTAGGTCACTTAATGGCTGGTAGTTGTCTTCACCTATATCATTTCACTTGAACACCAGTAAAAAGCTCCAAAGTCATATACCAAATTGATAATTTGCTGTAAGTCGTTTTAATAAAATCATGATGCAAAAATTTAACACTTTGCTATCCGTCACATATTTGCTACCAAGTGCAACATTTTTTTTTTAATTCTCACTATGGATAGTCTTTTTGTCCAATTCCCGGGGGGGGGGGGGGGGGGGGGGGGGTTGTTAACAGTCCTAATGACATTACATCTTTGTCTCTTACATTCTTCCAGGAACTACCATTTATCTAAATAATTTTTTTTCAGTCTACACAGACCTAAAAACAACTCTTTATCAAACCTGATAAAATTAGAAAACTTGGAATTAACTAAAATAATTCCCCTTGTTGCATAGTCCTTTACAGATTAGTCGCGATTACAAGTATATGCATTGAGGAAGCTGAGAAAGTTGATCAAGATACTGTTACAAAAAAAAAATAAAGTCGAGCGTCAGTATGTAGAATATTTGCCAGATGATCGATGATCAGATGATCAAAACTACAATGTAGTAAAATGCGCTATTGTATATCAAAGTCGCCTTATTATTTTTTAAAACGCCGTGGAAATGGTTAATGAAAGTTTCATCAGAAGTATTCGGAAATTATGCCTCATAAAGCTCTATAATTTTGGTAATTTTTTTATTTTTCACAACAGAAATCAACGGAAAATATTTTTAAAATCCCCCTTTCTGCGACAGGGAATTGTTATTTAACAAATTCATTCCAAAGCTTTTGTCGATTCACAAGGCACCCCTACTAATGTTATTGTGATTTAAATTCAAGACACGTGGTTTAGGTTGACCTATTCAAAGGTTGTAGGGTAGAACCGGTTTTATAAATACAATTGGCAGTTAACAGGAAATTGCTATAGTCTGTTTCTTTTGATAACATGTCCTGTGAAAAATGTGTTTCAAGACATTTTTGAAAGACTTTCATGATTTTCAACAGAAAAGAGTGGCTTAGGGGACGGGGGTTAAAATAACAATATGATTTATCTTTGCTTTTTTGATAATTTACGGCGAAAATTAGAACTCACTAGCGACAGATACGCTGGTAAAAAATGTGTAATATCATCTACACTGACAAACCTTTGTTTGCCTTATATGGCTATAGATATTAATGCACACAGAGGGTCTTACCACGAGCAGCTGACCAATCGTTGAACGAATAGCAACGGTTACGCCAAATGCATGTTTACATTTTACTTCGAACACGTGGTTCAGGTCAATCTATGATCATGTCAATGGAGTGCAAAATTTAAAAAAATGTTCTTGTGAACAAAATACAAAGATTAGGGGCGTTTATAATTTGTTGTTAACTAGAAAAAAAATATGTTTAATGAAACAAAGTTTGTATTAAGTTCACTACGGAACACCAGCGCTTCTAGGGTAAGGAAAACGAGCAACATCCCCTATGCATTTACATGGACAAGACATTTTTTTACATAACTATACTCGTGATCACGTGTTTTGGCCAGTGAATCAACCTGACAATTGTATTCATGGATAGTACAACAAAGGAATTTATACAGAGCAAATCGCTTTGCAGTATGACTTTGAGAAACCTAGACTTCCAAGAATATTTAAAAAACGAATGGTTTGTCATTGTGAGCATGAAAATAATAGAATCTAAAAAATGCTTTTCATTTACGAAATGGATGGGAACATGGTCTTTGTGTCTTCCCGATTGTCATAAGATTTTCCTTTTTTTTAAATTCTTATAGTATTAGTAGTAACGCATAATGCAACTCTCATTCAGCTGATGTGTCAGTTAAAGTCATGTCGGTGCCTCATTTGCTAATCTGACGCCAAAAATATAGTCCCGGTTCCCATGCAAAAAAATTAGTCCAAAGAAGAAATTAATATTTATGACATGTATTATAAAGAATACGTATTTAAGTTTGAATGAATTCAAGAGAGATCGATTGTAATACATTTCTACAGATATCATAGGGTGTTGAAAACTGAAGCGCAATATAACTTTTCTGTTTACAATGTCTCCACGTGCTAGTCACTTCCTATCCACATTTCCGTGAATAATTTACCCATCTCGCTGTAGTCTCGCTAACTCTCGCCAGAGCAAATGCCACAGCAAACCCCTCGAGTTTTATAATTTGCAGAACACCGAAAAATGAAAGGTTCCGAACATGTATCAGCCAGAAAAATTATTTTACACTTAATTATAAAAATGTTCACCCTACTCCCCAATACTCCGTGTCTGTTTTATGATAGGAATTATAATTTTAGGCATCAAGTAAATTTTAGAACAATATCTACACATTCACCTAACACATATTAAAAATGAAGATATATTGCAAAGCTTTTGAAGAATTGATTTTTTAAAATATATTTTAACCAACATCACAAAATTTATATAACTGGCCCAAACTGGCAAATGATGAAATAAACAATTAAATGTTCTACGTTCCTATTTGTTTTAACGCATTACGTGTTCAGTGGTCAGGAGCCTATTTGAATAGCATAAAAAAGAATGTTCAAATGTTCATAATTGATTTATCAATTTTTTTTATTTCCTTCTCCTTCGGGACTTTTTTTATTCTCACGTTCATAACTAAACCTAAACATAAAAAATGCTTTCCTTATAATAAAGATAAGGGCCTCTTTCAAATTAGATAATTTCAGGCCCGCTGGGTCAGGGGTACCAGGCGGGTACGTTGACTAAAACTAAATTAATGCTTTGAAATCTGCCCTTTGATAAGCAATGGTGCCTTCTTCAAATTTGTGAATTTCATGGCTTTTGGATTAAAACACAAACCAAATATAATCGCAGGAAAGTTGTTATTTGATTCTCAGATGACCTATAAGGCCCGTGGGCCTCTTGTTTTTAATCAGTAGCATCAAAACACACAACTTTTGTAATCTCTGAACAAGCATTACTCACAAAAAAATTAAAACTATACATTTTTACATCATAGACGACTGCTTTCTTAATAAAAATGGAACTCAGAAATTTTCTCATTTTGTGATAGGTCATCAACGAAAATCACTGTGAAAAAATTACCCTGATTCTTCCTAAAAGAATCCTAAAGTTGATATTTATAGGAAGCTGGAATTTCTTAAAGACACCTTTTTTTGCAGTCTTCGAAGATCATTTCCTTTCTTAAAACTTATCGATGTACAATTATTGTGCTCCTATCTTAATATTTCTATGAAGCAAAATCAGAATATATTTTTTAAAAATTTACATGACAAGAAGAAAGCTTGCTTTGGGGTGAAACTCAACATTTAGAAAAAAAACGATGACGTATGATCAAGTAACAATAGATACTTTAGTTCATATGTCGGCTTAATATTTCTCGCATAATCACCGGTGTTAGATAGATTTATCCAGTGTTAGACAACATTTTTTTTCTGTCTTACACTACATGCACTATGTATTACTTCGCTATAACGGTACTACTTTTTAAATGTAAACAATATCGTCTGCAATAAATAAATAATTATCATGGAGGGTGCAAGTACAAGTGTGTGATTCAAAAATGTGAGAACATCTTCTTTCATTAAAGCAAACGAAAATTCAAACACTTTACGTAAAACAATGGGCCATTTGAACATTTTACGTGTGTATTTTGAAATTAAAGGGGAGTCAAGAGAAATTTTTCAATATACCCCCAAATGAGTTTGTCCCTCTCTTGTCGAACTTTATTGTGAATGTCCGCACAACATCTGGCGTATATGAACCTTCAAGTCTTAGGGGAATGATAGGGAGCTTTGAAAGACACTTAAAACAGCATCGCTATTAGTTTTCATTAATTACAAGCTTTGAATTTGCGCGGTGCAGAAAGGCCCTAAAAGCAAAACAAAAGGATTTAAAATGGCAAGGGCTTGGAAACAAACCCCATAGGTCCGACTCTTTAACTCATGATGAAGTTGAAACCTTCTTTAAGACTGAACAACGGGGGGGAAAATACACCAACGTCGTTGATAAGCACACGTTGTATTTTGGTATGCGATGGGGTGGGGGGCAGAGCACCGATAATTCAAACATGAAATGGGATGATGCAGTCTTGAAAAGGGATGAGGCACTTCACCTTGACTTCATAGTATATCACGAAATGGCAACCAAAACAAGAACTGGTGTGGATGTCACTGATAGTCGTGCCTGCCAACCACGAATGTATGCAACCCCTGAGTACCCTGAAAAATGTCCCGTATCCACCTACATTTTCTATAGAGATAAACGCCCAGACGGATATTCTAAACACGAAGACCCCTTTTACATTTCTGTTGTAACAATCGAGAAACGCACTAAAATGCAGGACCATGCTGGACCGATGGTTTATTTCTAGCCCCATGGGTGTCAACAAACTTAATGCTCGAATGAAAAGAATGTCAAAAAAATAGGCCTACATGATAATAAGAAAATCACAAACATGAGTGCCCGGAAAACCCTGATCCAAAGAATGTCGGATTTGAATGTCCCAGATACATTACAAGTGTACGTAACAGGTCACAAAAACAGTCAGTCATTGAATAACTACCGCACAATAAACGACTCACAGAAATACGCAATAAGCAGCATTTCATCAAATTCATCCTGTAAAATTCCTCACTGGGTTCCCTTCTAAAATGCTTCTGCACCAAAACATTCTCGTTTTGAACTATCAACCAGAGCGCTGCCCAGCTC
>NW_026922961.1:0-20517 GCF_032062105.1 Saccostrea cuccullata | reverse complement strand
CCTGAGTGCATTCGAAATCGAAATAATGTAAAACTCTAAGGTCCCTTTCCCCTTCTTCTTCTTCTTCTGGGGCTTCTGTTATACGTAGCACTGATGATCGGTATCGAGGATTTTCTTACAGATCTTACACTGTTTCTGTCCTCCGCACTTGTGATGAGGGAATAATTTCTTAGGTATCCAAGACTGACACTTCTCGCATTGTTCCATTAAATTGCAGACAGTAGTGGTGGTCTTCTTACTATGGGGTCTTAAATGATTTTCGTAGCAGGTCCTGTTCTTAAACATTCCATGGCATTCCTGGCATTTAATTCGATCCCTTCATCGGGACAATTAGGGTGATGTCCTAAACAATAGGTACAGCGATGAGGACACTTGGAGCGATGTTTGTGACAGTCTGTATCCCAGTCGCAATGATCACAGTAATAGGGGTTCCCCGTTATCCAGGCATGGATATGATGGCATCGTAATGATGGTCTTTGAACAATATGTTCAAATAAGTTCCGTCTCCCCAGCCTTTGAAGATGCGCTCTAAGGTGAGTTTAGTCGAAGTAGACTTAAACTGAAATATTTTCAGTCGATACTGAGGAGCTAATACCTGTTGTAATTTTGTCCACTCTGCATATCCACAAGCTTGAGTGATATCACACTCGGCCTGTTCCATGAAGGCTATGGCTTGGTTCTTTGTCTAAGGATTTAAAATCTCCTGACCTATGCTTTTCCATTGTTTTTCCCATTCGGGGTCTGGATGTTCGGGTTTCTGACTGTGTAATCGAGTCACGACGATGGCTCTAGCTAAACAAAAATTATCCCAGGGATTACGATCCGAACGATGGATTGTTTATTGTTCTTAAAAGCTCCTATTCACTTGTAAATGCTTGGTTTTCTGGCCACCACTTCCTTCGGGATACTTGACCCGAAACATATCGAATTCCATGCCCCCGTCGCCCAGTTTGAACTCCTTTCTGGATTGTTGCACGGCTTCAATCTTGTCTAAAATGACGTCCTCGTTAAAATGTTTACATTGAGTAAACTCTACCAAATCTCTGATTCCAGAGATTTGTGGCGTATGTTCAGGCGGAGGTAATCGTTAGGATTACCCCAGCTAACACAAAAACATTTTGAAAATGTTTTTAAAACATTTTAAAATGTTGCGAAAACATTTTTAAAAATGTTTTAATCACGTGATTTTGTATGGTTTTTAAAACGTTTTTATAACATTTTAGTGAAATATTTCAGCAAAATGTTGTCAGAACATTTTCTTAAAATGTTGCAAAAACATTTTCAATAATGTTTTAATCACGTGAATTTGTATGGTTTTTTAAACGTTTTTAAAACATTTTAGTGAAATATTTCAGCAAATGTTTCCGGAACATTTTCTTTAAATGTTACAAAAACATTTTTCAACAATGTTTAATCGCGTGATTTTGTATGGTTTTTAAAATGTTTTTAAAACATTTTACAAAATATTTCAACAAATGTTATCATAACATTGTTTTTCAAAAATGTCTTATTCACGTTTAAATTGTTTCGTTTTTAAAACGTTTTCAAAACATTAAAGTCGAGGTTACAAAAGTATTTTGCTTGAATTTTTACTTTTTCTCATTAAATAATGATATATTTATATTTTTAAAAGAAAATAAACACAAATTATATTTCATTTTTTAACATTTAATACAAACCCATATTCAATACGTTAATCACATTTAAATTCCATTTTGAAAAGTTTTAATTTTTCTTTCAAGTCACCGGGTTTTTAAAGGTTGAAAACGGCGTTGAATCCATTCACTGAAATTCAAGAAACAAGACAATCACAGAAATTCAATGTTGAACCGCAGTAGGTCACAGAGTGGCGGATCTACAAGACTTGGTTAGAATCACATACACTGAAAAGGCTGATAAGGAATCTGCCCCTTGGAAAGAGAATAGCACAATCTGTAAAGATAAGGAAGATTGTGTTTGTATCAGCGTTCTACATCTATTGTATCTTAAGATGATCAATGAAAATATACAAAAATATATTAAATAAATATATCAAATTTAAGTTCTTTCCTCATTTGCATTGAAAAAAGCAGAAAAATAATTACTTTGACAATATTATTGAAGAGTAATATTATTTACGTACACCTTTGCCTTCACCAAAGGCGGGTCTTTTGAATGTGGGAATTTGAAAATATGGATGATGCAACCAACACCATGCTGTAAAGAAATTTCATTTTAAATCAACATATTGTTTGATGATTAACATTTCACAAAGACAACGAATACTTGAATCAAGGATATAATTGTGTTGCCTTAAGAATGAAAGATTCAAATCAAATATGTATATAACCTTAACGCTTTGTCATTGCTACATACATTTGTACAAAGTTATTGATCATGTACTGGTAGTATAAAAGTCGTTTTTAAATGATCTTTTAAAGCCTATGATAAAGGAATAATTCTTACCATTCAAAGTTAATAAATCCCGAGGTTATTATTGTGGTTTATATGGTGCGAAGTCTTCTCATTCAAATCGGTACGGAGTAAGCGCGCACATCTTGTTTACCAGAATTCAAAATTTGGCCTAGATAAGCAGCAAACCACTATACTCTGTAACGCGCTGCCCAGCAGGATGATGGCTATGGTGTCTTCAGGCATGAATTGTCGACGGTAGGCTAAATTAGCAGCACTGGCAAAAGTGATGGATTCCTGGAAAGGGTCCACATTGACCAAACTCTTGAGGGTGGCTCTAAACTTTGCACAGCATCGGCGTAAAATGTCGACGTCCGAGACACAATACCCTACAAACTCTTTCTGGAAATCAAACACTTTCCCCCTCTGTTGGTCGTACCATTGGAAAAAAGCTTTTTCGTCCGCTGGTAGACATTTCGTCCGGTTTGTAGAAAGCTGCCGGTGGATAAGGTCCTACGTAATTCTGGTTCTGTTCCGTATTGAAAAAGTGAGGGAAATAGCCTTTCTTCAATTCGTCGAATCCGAAAGCGGAGGGCATCTTGGCTATTGCAAACGGTAAGAAACTATACGAGTCGATGAATTTCAGTCCGCATATTTCCATGTATAAGATCTTACTGCCGTTCATGATGACGTTAGGTTTCAGGCAAGAGGAATGCACCAGGTGATTCAAAATGAACTGTCCGTCGTAGCCTTTGAAGTTATGGGCGATGATAATGGCCTCGTCGTGTACTAAAGTGGAATTCTTAGTACCTGTAGTGGGTTGTAATAACCAGTCCATGAACTTCTTTAAGGTGTCTGGTCCTTGAAATAGGTGCTGACGGGGTCCCATGTGTTGACAATGAGGACAGGGTTGGTCTATGGGTAAGTGACTGCAATGTTGACAGACGCGGTGTGCCACACACAGATTAGGGATGTGAATGCCGGTTTCCTGAGTGCATTCGAAATCGAAATAGATGTAAAACTCTAAGGTCCCTTTCCCCTTCTTCTTCTTCTGGGGCTTCTGTTGTACGTAGCACTGATGATCGGTATCGACGATTTTCTTACAGATCTTACACTGTTTCTGTTCTCCGCATTTGTGATGAGGGAATAATTTCTTAGGTATCCAAGACTGACACTTCTCGCATTGTTCCATTAAATTGCAGACAGTAGTGGTGGTCTTCTTACTATGGGGTCTTAAATGATTTTCGTAGCAGGTCCTGTTCTTAAACATTCCATGGCATTCCTGGCATTTAATCTCGATCCCTTCATCGGGACAATTAGGGTGATGTCCTAAACAATAGGTACAGCGATGAGGACACTTGGAGCGATGTTCTGTGACAGTCCTGTACCCCAGGTCGCAATGATCACAGTAATAGGGGTTCCCCGTTACTCCAGGCATGGATATGATGGCATCGTAATGATGGTCGTCGAACAATATGTTCAAACAAGTTCCGTCTCCCCAGCCTTTGAAGATGCGCTCTAAGGTGAGTTTACTCGAAGTAGACTTGAACTGAAATATTTTCAGTCGATACTGAGGAGCTAATACCTGTTGTAATTTCGTCCACTCTGCATATCCACAAGCTTGAGTGATATCACACTCGGCCTGTTCCATGAGGGCTATGGCTTGGTTCTTCTGGTCTAAGGATTTAAAATCTCCTGACCTCATGCGTTTCCATTGTTTTTCCCATTCGGGGTCTGGATGTTCCGGTTTCTGACTGTGTAATCGAGTCACGACGATGGCTCTAGCTAAACAATATTTATCCCAGGGATTGACGATCCGAACGATGGATTGTTTATTGTTCTTAAAAGTCTCCTTATTCACTTGTAAATGCTTGGTTTTCTGGCCACCACTTCCCTCGGGATACTTGACCCGAAACATATTAAATTCCATGCCCCCGTCGCCCAGTTTGAACTCCTTTCTGGATTGTTGCACGGCTTCAATCTTGTCTAAAATGACGTCCTCGTTAAAATGTTTACATTGAGTAAACTCGTACCAAATCTCTGATTCCAGAGATTTGTGGCGTATGTTCAGGCGGAGGTAATCGTTAGGATTACCCCAGCTAACACAAAAACATTTTGAAAATGTTTTTAAAACATTTTCAAAATGTTGCGAAAACATTTTTAAAAATGTTTTAATCACGTGATTTTGTATGGTTTTTAAAACGTTTTTATAACATTTTAGTGAAATATTTAGCAAAATGTTGTCAGAACATTTTCTTAAAAATGTTGCAAAAACATTTTCAATAATGTTTTAATCACGTGAATTTGTATGGTTTTTTAAACGTTTTTAAAACATTTTAGTGAAATATTTCAGCAAATGTTTCCGGAACATTTTCTTTAAATGTTACAAAAACATTTTTCAACAATGTTTAATCGCGTGATTTTGTATGGTTTTTAAAATGTTTTTAAAACATTTTACAAAATATTTCAACAAATGTTATCATAACATTGTTTTTCAAAAATGTCTTATTCACGTTTAAATTGTTTCGTTTTTAAAACGTTTTCAAAACATTAAAGTCGAGGTTACAAAAGTATTTTGCTTGAATTTTTACTTTTTCTCATTAAATAATGATATATTTATATTTTTAAAAGAAATAAACACAAATTATACTTCATTTTTTAACATTTAATACAAACCCATATTCAATACGTTAATCACATTTTAAATTCCATTTTCGGTACAAGTTTTAATTTTTCTTTCAAGTCACCGGGTTTTTAAAGGTTGAAACGACAGTATAATCCATTCACTGAATTTTAAAAGAACAGAATCACAGAAATTCAATGTTCACTGTATAGGTCGAACAGAGTGGCGGGATTGTATAAGACTTGGTTAGAATCACATACACTGAAAAGGCTGATAAGGAATCTGCCCCTTGGAAAGAATAGCACAATCTGTAAAGATAAGGAAGATTGTGTTTGTATCAGCGTTCTACATCTATTGTATACTTGAAGATGATCAATGAAAATATACAAAAAATATATTAAATAAATATATCAAATTTAAGTTCTTTCCTCATTTGCATTGAAAAAAGCAGAAAAATAATTACTTTGACAATATTATTGAAGAGTAATATTATTTACGTACACCTTTGCCTTCACCAAAGGCAGGATCTTGAATGTGGGAATTTGAAAATATGGATGATGCAACCAACACCATGCTGTAAAGAAATTTCATTTTAAATCAACATATTGTTTGATGATTAACATTTCACAAAGACAACGAATACTTGAATCAAGGATATAATTGTGTTGCCTTAAGAATGAAATATTCAAGTCAAATATGTATATAACCTTAACGCTTTGTCATTGCTACATACATTTGTACAAAGTTATTGATCATGTACTGGTAGTATAAAAGTCGTTTTTGAATGATTCTTAAAGCCTATGATAAAGGAATAATTCTTACCATTCAAAGTTAATAAATCCCAGAGGTTATTATTGTGGTTTATGAGTGCGAAGTCTTCTCATTCAAATCGGTACGGAGTAAGCGCGCACATCTTGTTTACCAGAATTCAAAATTTGGCCTAGATAAGCAGCAAACCACTATATTACTGTAACGCGCTGCCCAGCAGGAGAATTGCATAATAGGTTATCATGACACTGAAACTGACCAGTGTGCCAATCCCTATCTAATGCCTCAGAGTAAAATTATGGGAGTGGATCACAGATTTGATGAAGAACATTTTTTAAAAAAAGACATTTAAGAGTTTTATTTAATGCTTATGATTTTATACATTTATTTATATTTAATTTTTTTTGTTTGCCTATCCTTTCATTTATTGATTTTTTGATTTGTTTAATCAAAGGACTTTATAAAAATTATGTCTGTTTAATCAATAAGCCAAAACAAGAAATCATTATAAAATACCGGAAAATATCTTTCAATTAGAAAATTTCTACAATTCCTCATTTTAACACTATTCTTTCTATATATTCTTTTTTTTTATTCATAAACTAAATTTTACGAAAATCGCAATCATACATTATTTGAATGTTTTAAGAACATTTTGAAAATAACAGCAGCAATGAAAACTAACAGCGATATTAAGAATGTTTTAAAATATTTTAAAAATGTTCCTTACAAATGTTTCAGAAACGTACATACAATGTTTCCGATTTACACAAAAAGAATGTTTCATTTCATGTTTTAAGAACTTTAATATTCTTTTATATTTGGAAGCTATAAATACCCTTAAATGAATTCAGAATGTTTCAAAAACATTTTGACAACGTTCCTTCCAAATGTTTCAGAAACGTATTTATGCAATGTTTCAGATTTATGGAAAAGGAATGTTTCATTTCATGTTTTTAGAACGTTTTTAAAAACGTAATATAAAAATCTTTGATATTTGAAAGCTAAACATACCTTTTGAAACATTTTTAAAACGTTTCAAAAAATATTTTAGAAAAATGTTCCAAAAGGATTTAATCATAAGCTTCTTGAAAACATTTTAAAAATGTTTTTAAAATGTTTTAATGAGAAGAGGAAATGTTTTAAAAACATTTTTTAAATGTTTAGTCTGAAATGTTTCGAAAAAACCTTTTAACAACACCAATAAAATGTTTTGAAAATGGTTTGTGCTACCTGGGACACTGCATTTTCGATTTTGAAAGTTTGTAAACATGTCTCTGAATAATCGCCGAACAAATGTTCTGTTTTCTTCCTCTGGAAACTCCTTAAAAATTACAGTGTAAAAATCCTGTTGAGCTTTAAATTTTTTAGAGCGCACCCTTTGATTCACTTTGACTCGATAATACTGGGATATGGCCTTGGGTTTGGGTGGTGAATGAATAGGTAACTTTGACCCCTCATGCGCCCTTGTCCTTTGCTGTTGCTGTCGTTGTTTTTCTAGTTGAGCTCTTCTCTGTAATAGTATGGCATTTCTTTTCCGAAGCTTTAATTCTCGCTCTTTATTTTCATCAAGAATTTGATTTGATTCTCTATCCCGTAGTTGTCGTTGTCGTTGTAGTTGTCGTTGTCGTGTTCTTGTAGAGCTCTTCTCTGTAATCTTACCGCATTTCTTTTCCTAAGTTCTAATTCTCGCTCTTTATTTTCATCAAGAATTCGATCTAATTCGCTCTCCCTTTTTTCCATTCTAATAATCGCTGAGCATGTAACTGTTTTTCTCTTGTAGAATCCATGACCCCAATAGGAGCTGGCTCTGACTGTAGAATGAGCTGAAAGTAGGAGAAAACCTGTATTTCTGCAGTGGATGACGTCACAATGCATAGGTAAGCATATTTTTTTTTTTGCACACGACCCTAAACAAACTTGAATTGCTGCCAAGTATTTACCTGTGTAGTCAGCATAAAAAAAAAAACGTAGGTTAAACGTATTTTTTGTACAGGGCCCTTACAGATGATGCAACAGGTATAAAAGTCGCTGCCAAATTAGTAGTAGCAGCGTAGTGAATCGTAGTAGTAGCAGCGTATAGTGTATAATGTAAACACAGTGTAAACACACCCCCGTATTTAGGGGGATTATATGTACTGAATTGACCCGGCTATCCCCCACCAGGGGCTGCACTCAGTTGAACCCCCTATCCCCTCCAGGGGCAAAAGTGCACTCCGTTGAACCCCCCATCCCCCCCAGGGGCTGCACTCCGTTGAACCCCCTATCCCCCCAACCCCAAAAGTGCACTCAGTTGACCTCGCCGGCCAGACCGTTTATACTACTCGCGTGGAAAAAAAAACTCCTGATTTTATTATTTTTTTTTTATTATTTTCCCAGAGTATTGTCCTTTTTGAAAATTTTCACTCTTATCGTGCTTTTCATTATTACTTTAATTGTGATCGAACCTGCCAATGTTCTGCCGGAAGTGGATTAATTCAGTGAGAATAAAATCTTGTCGAAGAATCGAAGCTGTTCAAGTTACTTTTTTTATATTTCACCCCCCCCCCTTCCTTCACTTTTAAAAGGTCTTGTCTGATGTTTAAAGATTAATGAATAAATTTTATTACTGAAACATTAATGCTTCTTGTTAATTTTTTTTTCGTGCAAGCTAGGGAACGACCATTCTACTATTCTAAGGAGAAAAAAATATCAAGGCATGAAAATAGAACATTGAAATTTAAACTCTAATTCGCTGGGGGTGGGGGTGGGGGGTAGCACTGGTCAGGGACAGATTATTTATTATCTTGTCCCTCAAGGACAGATTATTTAGACTATCTTTGGAAAATTATTTATTGGTTATTCGACCCCCTTCCTCAGAAAAAATGTGAGTTTTCTAATTTAAGAATTTCAAAATGTATAGATTATTTTTCACATTTTTTCAAAATTATACCTTTATAATATAGATCTAGATATATTACGATGTAAGGCCGGAACAATTTTCTGGGAAAGGGGGTGGGCATTTTGTGAATAAAACAAGAGAGGTTGGGCATAGAATATTAATTTACATCATCGTTTAAAACATAAAATACTCAGTATTTAAAATGTTAATTTAATCTTTTTATTTACAAACAGCTGTAGAATATCTTGCCTATGTATGTTCTTGCATAGCTAATGTTTTTCCCCGAGTGATACGTCACAGTAGATCGAAAACTTGAGATGTGCACACTAAAACTGCACCTCTTAGCGGAGATGAAACAAGTGCGCGGATCCTGGATCTTACAATTTTTAAAGCCTGTTTTTTGTACTAAACACTTTTCACTTTCATTTCCTCTTGTGATATTTGGTTGTCCAAGTAAAGGAAAACGTTCAGCTAAAAAAATAATGTTTAAATGATGTACCTTAGTGACAGAATACCTTATATTACGTACAATGCCTATACGCCATTTTGATACAGAGAGAAAGTTCGGGAAAACAGTGTACCTGTGACGTCGTACTTCGAAAAATGACGTCGAACAGGAGTTGTTTGCAGTGCATATTGGCAGTGTTGACATCGCCGCGTTTCACTGGCTATTTGATGGATTTAATCGTTCTTACGACTGTATGTTTTCAGTTATCGTGATGAATATGCATTGGTATGTATTTTCGTTCTCTTGTTCCGTGATTTATTTTCTTCGGGAGATCGGCATGTGCACATGGTGTAGGGACCCGGGTCTAGTCTTCATTCATGGATACTTGGAATGAAATACTTAGGATTTAAGCGCATCGTGACAGTAAACAACACTTCTACCGTGTTAATTACCGTTTATTACGCACATTGCGTGGACTGATTAACAATACAGACCGAATACACATTGAATATGGATTTACTACAGGATTTTTAACTAACTCAACTGGCGCATGCCCAAAGGGGTTAGTCGACACCAGGCGGCGACTAACCCCTTTAGGCATACGCCAACTGACCCAGTAAAAAATTCATCTAACCCCTGCCAGTACATGCAACCTTGTTTACACCAATAAATAAACAAACAAACACAAAAATAAAATAAACAAACAAATAACAAACAAATAGATAAGAGAAATAATTAACAGAAAATAGAATAACTTATTTAATGAGTTTATAAACAAAATCTTTACCCAAATACTCACAAAATATGCAGAGATCTAAGGCAACATTTTTTTCTACTGAGCTACAAACACATGTAAGGAGACTTAGTAGCTTATTTTTTTTAATTCTTTAAATTCCGAATGAAATAATTATTCCGAGTTGAAATAATACCCTGTTATAAGGAAATTAAAGATACTAAACCTCGTCTTGTTTTCTTGGTAAATAGTAGTTCAAGTTGTTGCGATATTTTTTTTTTATAGTCTTATGCTAAAATATACAAGTTACTAAAAAACAATGCTAGGTTATATATGATATATGAAAATTTGAGCTGCATGGTTCTCACCATTTTCACAAGCTGACAATATATGCAGGCACTGTGGGGAATTGTTTCAGGCACAGTCCACTGCAACTATTAAATAATCAAAATAAGTGCTGAATATAATCTTGAACATGCATTAAAAAGTTGAATCTTTTTTTTACATTGTACAACATACTTTGTAAATGCTGAACAAGGAACACTAAAATTCCTGAACCAATCCAAACGAGGAAATTCTGGTTAAAATCCATCTTTATGAGAGATGTTTAAACGTGTTAAATAATTATTGCAAAATTTAATAGTACTTGCCAAACGTTTTTACGGTCAGGCATTTTATGTGTAATGCCCAGACTAAGGAACAGTAACATTGTCAGTAGCAGAAGTAATTATTCATTCAAGGACACATGATAAAATTTTGTACATTGTTCCTACCGCAATACAGGGTCGTAAATGTCTTCATCTTGTCAAAACAGAAATTCCATCCAAAGCTAATCATACTTCTCCTTTTCGCGACACTCTCTTTCGCACTTTCCTTCTGTACAACATCATGATCAAGTTCAACATGGCTGCGTGGCCGTGGAACCCCAAAAAACTTGAATTTCGGCGCGATGTGTTGTTTAAATTAATTGCTTTTCGAGCCCGACTTTCGATCCCGATGTAATTGTACTACAGTATTAGTCGACAGTTTTAGTGAAAAAAAATCTAAGTTATATTCCACAGTTTTAGAAATCTACATAAGGGTTAAATAATTAAAGATGAATAAATAAAAATTAAAATAAATAAATATATTTTTTTAAAAAAATGTTTCATCATAAGTTTACGCAGCAACATTGACGGTTCATTAATGTCGGGCCAACATTACAATAAGTAGGAAGTTTTAATGTAAATGATTTTGTTATTTTGCAATAACAAAACTGTAAACAATCTTTTATTTTGATTAAAATAAAGAATTAATATTTATGACATATTTTAAAAATGCCGAAAACATACTTAAACTTAGATTAAGCATATTTACTTTTACATGTCGATATTCTAAACAAAATTATATTCTTCTCTATTAAACTATATTATTCCTGACGTATTGCATTAAATATAATTATACTTATTTGAAAACTGTAGTTAATTATATCACAATATATTTCATGTAAAATGTACCGTTATACATAAATTAAATTCAATACAAGAAATTTACTGGAGTAAACGAATTTATTAAATTATATTAAACGCGACTTTTCATGCAGTGATACTCACAGAAAGTTTTTCATTTTTCTATGTGAATTAAAAAAAAAGAAATAAAAATACATGTATCCTTTGCAATCATGGTTTTCTGAAACTACGCATTCATTCTGAAATATAAAGAAGAAACAAGAAAGGTCAGTCTGTATTGATTCATTAGGTAAATATGAACAGCAGAAACAATTGGACTACGTACAGAGTTCTGTGCAACGACATATTCGAGGTAAGGTGTTTATCAAGAAGTGTTACTTAAAAACTCCAAAGAGAGTCATAAATCCCCCATGGAATTATTGTATTAATATCAATATCATCATTATACGATTTAAAACTTTACAATCATTTCCTACATTAAATTAAGGTAAGTAACTAAAAGCTAATGTACATAAGATGAAGCGCACTTTAAGATTTGTATACCTTGCCATCAGTCACTTGCAAATCTATTTTGTTACAAACATTCTGATGTTAAAATTCTACTCTGCCAAAATAAGGAAACAGTTATCAGACAAAGTAGATGGGCTCATGATGGACAATGACATCAACATGGAAAATGTTTCAAATCTTAGTAAACAAATTAGTAAATTGGAGACCAAATTGAAGGATGTAAACCAGCTTGCCAGCACAGCAGTCAGTATGGCCAATTTAACCAGCAGTACTCACAAAAGAACAATATCAAGATCCTTAACTGGCCAGAATGGAAGGGCCAAAAACTAAAGAAGAGTTTTGTACCATCGTGGCTGAGAGAACAAACGTTACTCTCGATCTGCAGGACATCCTAGACATTCACAGAATCCCATCCGCTGATAAACAAAATCCGCGCCCTGTAATTGTCAAGTTTAATACGGCAGCGGCAAGAAACTCTGTGATAACAAAGCGTGAAGCGTTAAAAGAGGATTTCATCATGTTAGACCATATTACCAGCATGTATGCGCAAGTATTGAGAACCCTAAAAGCAGAGAACAGACAACATCTTGTTGATAGCGCCTGGTATTTCAATGGCCACATATTTGCGCTGGGTATAAAAGGGCACAGACACAAAATTGATGTTATGGACAACATTGACAATATATAGAGCTTAAGTACAACCAGAAATTGAAATGTTTAATTGTCCACAATAAGCCAAACTAGCAGGAGGAGCCGGTACAGGTGGGACATTGACTTCAAGGCGAGGTATGCCTATTGAATGGTTGACTTTTGTGAAAGTATGTGTAGAGTGTGTATGTATGTGTTGTTTTAAGAGAGTGCGTGCACCTTCTCTAATGTTCTGTTTAATAGAAATGAAAAACTTTCATAACATTTGATGTGACAACTAGAATTACCAACAAAGTAGAAATGTTAGGTATATTGAGTGAGTATATTGAGTATGAATGTAAGAGGTTTCTCTTCTTAACAGCCAAAAACATAGAGATGTGTTTAATTGGGTTAGAAATAAAAATATCTCTATTGTTTGTTTTCAAGAAACACATATAGTACTCATGAATCTTGAAGGTTATGGGAATCCTATTTCAGTAGTTATACAAGCAGCTCAGCTTGAGTTGCAATACTTTTCAAAAATAACTCAATTAGATATCCATTCAGTTAAATGTGACTCTTTTGGTAGATATATCATAATGGATATTTCAGCAAATAATTTTAGATTTACTTTGGTAAATTTGGATGGTCCAAATAATGATAATCCAGAATTTTTTCTGAATGTTTATGAAGAAATTACAAAATTAGAAAAAAAAATGTCAATCCTCATGTGTTGGGATTGGAATGTGGTACGAAATAAAGAACTTGATACTTTCAATGTTTTCTTAACAATAGAATATTCTTCTGTAAGGTCCAATAAACAAAAAATTAGAAAGGAAAAATTTAGAAAAAGAAATCTTAGTGTTGGAAGGAAAAATCAATATTTCAGGAAAAGCAGAAGATATTTTGACACTTGAAGAAAAAAAACAAACTTTACAAAATTCTAGGTCAAACTTTATAAAAGGTTTAATGTTACGCTCTAAAGCTACATGGTATGAAATGGGGAAAAAAATTCTGAATATTTTTTGTAAATTAGAAAGAAGAAATTATGTAAATAAAACAATATCTGAATTAATAAACTCAGATGGTAATCATATTGCAGACCAGTCTGTCATGCTGGATGAACAAAGGTTTTTTTTTCGAACTTGAACAAAAGTAAAAAAAAAACTAATGGCAATGAAACATTTTTGTGTGAAAATATCTTTTTTACAACATAATGTCAAATTATCTGATGAACAAAGGGACAACTGTGAAGGTTTTTTGAAACTTCAGGAATGCACAACGTCATAAAAAAATATGAAAAACAAAAAATCCCCAGGATCAGATGGGTTTACAGTGGAATTTTATAAGATTTCCTGGAAAGATATAGGTATACATGTATTTGTTATGAAATCTTTAAATGAAGGGTATTTAAGTGGAAAACTTTCACAGTTCCAATCTCAGGGGGTAATTACATGCATTCCAAAAGAGGAAAAGGATAGAAGATATATGAAAAATTGGAGACCTATTTCATTATTAAATGTAGATTACAAAATTGGTTCGAGTACCATAGCAAATCGCATTAAGAATGTGTTGACCAGTATTATAAGTGATACCCAAAAAGGTTTTATAAAAGGACGATTCAAAGGTGAAAACACCAGGTTTTTATATGATTTAATATATTACCTTAAAGATAAAAAACAATTTGGTTTGCTCCTAAGGTAGAAAAAGTAAAAAGAAATACATTGATAGGAAAAATTGAAGAAGGTGGACTTAACATGATCCATTTATCCTCCTTCATTTCTTATATAAAACTTTAAATGGTTCAAGAAAGTCCTTACAGACATCAGTGCAGCATGGGAGCAATTATTATCCTGTGTTTTTAATCAAAAAGATTTCATCTTTAACCAAAGAAAAACTCTCAGAATTTTTAAATTATATTGGTAATGATTTTTGGAAAGATGTTATAAAAGCT
Organism: Saccostrea cuccullata; assembly: GCF_032062105.1. Taxonomy (NCBI): domain Eukaryota; kingdom Metazoa; phylum Mollusca; class Bivalvia; order Ostreida; family Ostreidae; genus Saccostrea; species Saccostrea cuccullata. Next base: position 6,134 of record NW_026922961.1, on the reverse strand, counting down.
CTTATAATTGTTAAAAAGGATTCTTTGAGTGCTACAGATTATTTATATACTGATACTAGAAATTTTGTTGATGTTAAAAAATGGAGTTTTTACACGACTGGGGGAAAAGGTTTTAAAGTACTGAAAGAATTGTTATCAGATGATGGAAAATTTAAGTGTTTTGATGATGTTAAAAAATAGTTGGTACAAATAATTTTTTAAGCTATTTTAATATTGTATCAAGAGTACCAGCAAGAGTCAAAAGGGAAGTAACTGTTTATATGACAGAAAGAGGCAATCAATTTGCAGCACCAGAGAAATGTGTTTTACCAAAGATGATGTCTGTGACAAGTATAAAATTTCTGTATAAAATTATAAAAGATAAGAATTTTGTGGCACCAGAATCCAAGAGGTTAAAATGGGAGATTTATTTGAATGAACCTATTTCAGAAAAAACATTGGGATTTTTTTGCTTCGGAATGCAACAATCTGCACAAAAGACACCAAAATAATTTACTTTCAATATAAAATTCTTATGGGTTTCCTTGCCACAAATTCTTTTCTTCATAAGATAAAGATTGCTGAAAATAATCTTTGTTCCTTCTGTAAAACAAAACCAGAAACACTGATTCATCTTTTTTATGGACTGTTTATATGTAACCATCTTTTGGAAAAAAAATTGAAAATTGGTATCATGCTATTGAAAATGATTATGTAATTTCGAAATAAAAGGTAATGCTGGGTAATATTGAAGGAAGTTGTTTGGAAAATTTTATCATCTTGTTAGGAAAAAGTACTTATATTACTCAAGAACTCAATGTTCTAGACCTAAATTTACAGAATCAATTAACATCTTTAAGTATTACAGAAAAATTGAAAAATATTGTGAGAGCAATTTTCATTGTAGAACTAAAATGTATAATAAATGGGCAATGTTTGATTTGATTTGTCATACATATTTTTTTTATCTATCAATTTAGATGTAATTATGAAAAGCTGTTTTTTTGGAAAAGGTGCAAAGAGTGTGTGTAGTGTGTGAGGGTGTGTTTGTGAGTATATTTTGTTCTTTTTGTATGTATGAAAATTTGCAAAAATAAAGCATAAAAAAAATTCTACTCTAAGGCTGATGCAGATTGATTAATTGTATATTGTTTAACATTTTTTAAACTCATATAAAGATTCTACCATTTGCAGTGGAAATCTACAAATTTTGTCCAATACTTGGCAGTCAGGGCCATTTAGCAGTAAGGGGTATTTTGTGCCAGCTCTGTTTCCGACAAAAAAGGACCTCGGTTTATAGATCGTAAGGTCTCATCGGAAGGACTGCATGGTCGCCTCTTCCCACAGTGGGATTCGAATCTGCGACGTAAGGATTAACTCCTTTGTGACATTTAGAGCATACGCTCTAACTACTGCGCCACGAGGGATGTAGAAAATTCAGTTTTCAAAGACAGGGTCCTCTATTGTTGTTTATTGCCAACAGTTGTAAGTAGACTTTTAATGTATTTAAATGAAATGGGAAAAATAATGAGCATTGATCGATTTAACAAAAACCAACTTAGGCTGTGTGTTTGAATCCCACTGTGGGAGGTGGAGATTTGTCCTTTAGATAAGACCGTATACACTGAGATCCCATGTTGCAGTAGGTGCTTGCACAAATAAAATCCCTTAATGCACAATGACCCTGAGTGCCGAGCATAGGACAAAATGTGCAGTTCTCCACAGGCAGGTTGTGGCATCTCCATATGAATGCAAAACTTTTGAGAAAGATGCTTAACAACATATAAACACACAAAAACCCCATATCAGATAGAAATATATGCATAGCATAAAAAACACTAGATATCATAGAGGTAAGGCCATGTGCCTTGATGTAACCTGGGAAACAATCACTGAAAAATTGTCAAGATACAACAATGGAGTCCATAAAACAATACAAAAAGAAGCAGAGCAAAATTAACCCCCAACACACCAGAGTTGGGTTAGGATCAGGTGCCATGAGGGAGTTAGCATTCCTTGTCCACCGGTCACCAATCGGTGTTTGATTCAAATCCATCAAGATTGATAATATGTCTATTGTATATTGAGACCCAAAAGCTCTGTAATTTTAACATGCATTCTGAGATCATTGTTAGTGTTATGTTAGTCCTCTACAAGAAAGTGTAATCTGCGTCACATAAAAATTAAAAATGCAGTTACTAGTATTCTTTCAAAAATCATTGAAGCAAAACAAAATGAAAACTTGATCTATGACCCTGTGAAGAAAAGTCAAAAACCATATATCAAATCTAAGAAGAAGGAATGTGGAAAACCCAAAAATAAAATCTTATCTGTAACATCAATTAATACACAGAAATCAGCTCATCCTCTACAGGCGTTTGAAAAAAGCGTGAAAAGGCAAGTGGAAAAGACTGACGAAAAGCTGGATGGATAAAAAATCAGACAAATGGACACACCAAATACAACCTAGAGTCCACCCTGTTCACCGGAAGGGAACAAAATAACAACAAAATTGAAAACGTGATCCGGCCAATATGGAGCTTCTAATTAAGAAAGATTGATAAGTGTGTTTTTAATTCTTTTTCATATTAGCTCCATCAGAAAGTACTGGATTCAAGAGTAGATACCAGTACATGTTTCAATATAGAGAATCAAGTTCAGTTTAAGTGCGGTTTTATCATCATTAGTGTCTCCTTCACTCCCGTACCATCAGAAATGAGGGGATTCCATGGCATATACCAGTATTGAGGAGACCACCGTCCATTGAGCAAGGCGTTGTGACAATAATTAAACCACCACCCAGCTCGGTAGGTGGCAGCACAGTCGTACGCTGTTGTTCCGTCGTTATTCTGGTCTGGGGTACTGAAGGACATCCGGTATAAATTAGCATCCGGTACTTCAGATATAAGCATACTGTCACGGTTTTCCCTTAAATTAATGATACATGTACTAACTTACTGATGTATATGAAAAACAAACAATATTCTAACTCAAAAATCAATTAGCAACATAGGACATATTTGTTATTTATCACAACACACTCTAAAACCACTTAAGGGTCATAAACCCTCTACTCACTCATATGAAATTTTTCTTGAATTTTTATGATTTTCCAAAGCAAATGTATATGCTGAATAAAATACAAACAATTATAGCATGGCTTGCGGGGCAAAATTTGACAAAAAAGGCACTTAAACTTGACAAATTTATAAAGGAATAATAGACATTTGTGTCATTAGGAGTTATCTCTCTTATTAGAGTATTAATGTACCTTAAACAAAATAAGGTTTAAACTGAAAACTTAGATTTTCATATAATTGTGAATATGCGTTTCTTTTTTTTTGTTGAGTATATAATTGAAAAACTTTTTATGTTTCTCTCAAAAACATTTACTTTATAGTTTTTGAAAGTGGGCGGGGGGAGGGCCGCCAGACACATTTTTTTACTTACCTAGAACAGTTGACAAGCTTAAAAACCTAATTGCCCGCGCTCGAAAATCCTATTTTGTGTGTGTGTGTGTGTGTGTGTGTGTGTGTGTGTGTGTGTGTGTGTGTGAGTGTGTGTGTGTGTGTGTGTGTGTGTGTGTGTGTGTGTGTGTGTGTGTGTGTGTGTGAGTGTGTGTGTGTGGGGGGGGGGGGTGGGGGCGGTGGGGGTAGTTGAGAATCCAAATTTTTTAAGATGCCGACTTCTTTCACTACCTTTTTTGCATACAATACTGCATTTCCTTTATATTACCTTAGTATTAACAGGATGGGCTACATGTCTTTAATCAACATTTTCAATAGTAAAAGTAATGTTAGGAAAGAAGTGGGGGGTAGTGCTGAGTAGTTTTGTACTCTCTACCGACAAGTGGTGGCCTCTCAATATGAAGGAAATTTTTATCGAGAGGGATGATCAAAAAAAAACAAATCAAAAAGAATTTATTTTCATTCAAATTTGTCCATATCTGTCAGATACACCGATTCAACCCTCTTCTTTATTTCTCTTGTTGTCTATTTTCTTTCCGTAGAAATAAAGAATTTTCAAGCAATTGAAAAAATAATTGCTGTTGTTAGATTTACGATCAAACCATAATCAAAGTACTGAAAGTACTGGGAAGCGGTTAGCGTGCTTGCTTTGAAATTGGCATGGGGAAATAATAGGCAAAAAATGTGCAGGTGTGGACATCTTTCACTGATGAAGATAACTATAAAAAATAAAAAAAAGTCTTGGTTTCAAATTTTAGTGAAATATGAATTTGATAAATTAATTCCCCGTTCGCACGACGACGACAAAGAAATGAACAAAGATCCTGCAGTGATTGAAAGACTGAAACAATTGCTGTTACATCAGGAGTACAATAAGTCCATCTCCTCTACTAAGTGAATCAAAAACAAAGTAACGACCAGATTGAAAATGAAGCAACTGCTGCAGAATGGAAAATGATGATGCATGCATTTTTACGCCTGGACATTGCAAAAACTGAATTCCACTGGAATTCCTAGTCTATCTTTGCCACCTTCAATTGACATGCATCCAAAGCTTGCTTTCATTTTCTTGAATGTAAAATAACTACCCTCATAAATAATAAAATAAATAATAAAATCAGGCAATTCTTCATGCAGTAGACCATTAACTTGATCTTCTGTGTGCACTTTTCTGTACAGTGTATCACCCCTCCTCAATATTGTATTAATGTCATGTGTACTTAAATCATCAATATTCTTTAGCAAGGTTTTCATCATGAATGTTATGGAATTTGTAACACACTGCCCCCTCTTGAACTAAAAGAAAACTTATCATCACCTTGACAAAAATCTGCACATAAAGAACTTTTCATCGCTGTGGGCAAATAAAACAACAACTGCAAGTAATTACTACATCAACTGATCAAAGTTTTGTTTTAAACACTTACATGTATATGAGGATATTAATACAAAGAACACGTCACATACATTTTCAGCAAATACTAATATGTAAATGGTAATATTAATAAAGTGGTTTGTGGCACATATAAATGAGGACAATTACAATTGTTCGTCATGCTAGTTCTTACAAGTGCTATTTTCTGCAAGTGTTCAGTTAATCAATGGATGAGCGTGATTTTTTTTTCTACATAACATTGAATGATTTCATGCTCAAAAATGCGCAGCTAAGATAAGGCTGCCCGTAAAATATCAGACTGTTCAAACTGTACTTACTTCGCTGAACTACCTGGATTTGACGTCATAATAGAATATGACGTCAAGTCACTGCATACTTGAGCTGACATGACGGGGAGAGTGTCATAATTGTTACATGGCATGTAGATTTATTTTAGAGACTCATTGTTTAATTCGAGTGTTAGGATTGTTTGTCAAGCTCGAGTTTGCTGTTATGATTTAAACATTCGAAATTTAAATATCCATATTTTTTTTTGCTTGTCCGATATGCACATATTCAAACAATAGCAAAAATAATGTGTGATACGTTGCCCTTACACGTCCGTAGACAGAGTTGAGAAAATCTATGAAGCTTGTTTACATTTGACTGGCACAAGTGATTAAAAAGGATAAACTGAAGATATTCTGTGTGAATCTACAAAAGAAGTATGTCCTCTGACTGAATTTTGCTGGGGGATTGTGTGTAGTTTATCCATTTTTATATAAATCGCGATAAAGAGTGGAAAATACCCCTTTTTATGTCGGTAAGTTGAATTTCTCGTAAAATATTTTCTAATCGAGTAAAAATGAAACCTGCCCCCAGCACTTTCTGTGTACTAGAGATCACGATGAATTGATCTATGTAACAAACTTTGTACAATATTTTTGTTTTTCACTTGTGCCGAAGCGATTTTTGTGCAACAATTAGGAATAGCATAAATCTCCGTCACGTGATCAACACAGTCATGTGACATCACAAAAGTGCTGTAAAATAAAACCTGACTAAACTATTATCTCAAATTGACTGCAATTTCAAACAAGGATCACATATTAAAATTAAAATCTATCTCAGAATAAAATGTAGATTTTCAAGGCATTTTAAGCCTTCGGACAGCCTTATCATAACTGCGTGCCTCAAGATATGTTTTAAGAAATCTCAATGCAAGTATTATAAAAATTCAATATGTTCATGTAAATATTCTCATGAATTTAGCCAACCTTTTCTGAAGTTGATACCAACTAATATTTTTTTTT
>NW_026922960.1:0-20351 GCF_032062105.1 Saccostrea cuccullata | reverse complement strand
TATTATTAGTATTTTGAACGGCTATGTAAATTTTTATTGAAAGGCCGATATCGCTCTTTTTCTGTTTTTTTTATGCGATACGACTAAGCAACCAAGTTTCCGCCTACTTTTAATGTAGTTCAAACATTTGTCAAAATGAAACTTAGAACCCATATCTTTTCTTCAAACATACAGGCACTCAAAGGACAAGTTTTTTTAATTTGATTGTTTTTCTTTGTTTATTTGAAACATTATTATGTTGTTTGTTTGTTTGTTTTATTTTTTACTTACGTTGCCTTATCTATATTTTACGTGCAATAAGTATATTATTTTTGTAACAGAGTCATACAACCAAATGTTCTCTCTAAATCAGCTGCGTACACATGTTAGTCACATGACGGTAGTGAATATCAAAGGCTTATTAAAATAAATGTTTAAATTTCAATGTTTTCATTGATTTACAATTATGTTTTTAGCTATAGATTTGATATAATTGAAAAACTTTAAACACTTTGGTATCTTTCTTTTTTTAAAACTGCTAGAATGTATATTTATTTGTTATTCGTGAAAAATGTTCTAATTATACAAACCAAAAACGCTGAAAAATGTATGAATCCTTTTGTCAAAGGAAACCCTCTTTTCATTATATGAATTTTTCATCCACTTGTACTTTTTTTGTATTGATTGATTTTGTTTGTTTAATTTTTTAACTCAATCTTATATCATGATGGGATGAACAGCAACAAAGTAAAGTATCACTAATAATTCATTTTCTTCTATATGATAATGCTTTTGTTTTGCTTACTTTTCGAAAGGAATAATTACATTACTCGTAGAGTATATTTAGGAGCCTTAAGCAGTTAAGTATGAGCTTTCCAATATTTCTATGAAATAGTCAAATACACAAGAAAAAGAAAATATTAGCCACCAGAACTATATATATATATATATATATATATATATATATATATATATATATATATATATATAGAAGGTTTAAAAAGAAGAGACATACTAAAATTCCTTATTTGCTAAAAAATCAAGGGGGTTCATAATCATTATCTGACCAGATGCTAGTTAGATAAAACTGTTTGAAGCTGGACTATAGAGAAAGACTAAAGAGAAAGAGACTCCGACTACACAAACATACAATAAGAAGCCATACGGGTTATATCAGAACATAAACAAATAAACCAGGCTTTATGATAAACCAAGGTTGTTTTTCTTGAAAAGTTTTTTTTATGAGGACTTGTCTTTTTAAAAGATTTATTGATAATGTTAAAAGCTGTAGTAAGAACAATTGTTTTTTTGTTTTTTTTTTTTTTTTTTTTTTTTTTTTAACAATCATTGTTAAATGCAAACGTACGTATTAATGTTTTACTGCTTGAACATGAGAAACCTGATGTTATTTGATTAAATGCCTAGAACAAGCGGAGGGACAGATCCTCCCTGCTCTGTATTCTGGTCTATGCTTAGTTAACTTGTTGGATGTTTCCATTATTTCTTGATTGTAGAATTTTCTGCTTTACATTGAAGTCACGTTTTAGGGGCTATAGTATTTAATTATTTCATTGGTTAAATTTTACACTTCCCTGTTTAAACTTGTATAAACTTGTATATATAAAGATGAGAGGCTATTTTCCATAAACGCTATATTCCAGGCACGCTTTAGTTAAGACAACAACAAAAAAGTTTAAACATGGCAATGGTGTGGGTAGTGTTCCTCATGTCCGGCGTCTTATGTACAAGTGCACAGTACATTTACTCGAAAGAAAACGATCGATGTGCCAGGAATGGAGAGACAATGATGAAGATTCGAGAAATTCTGTTCCAACAAATGAAGATCCAAAAATCTGTAGATTCCCTCTTGCAGATGGTGAAGAGACTCGAGGAAGATGTAACCAAGACCCATGAAGATGTTCAAATCGTCAAAAAAGGTAAATCTCTCTCTCTCTCTTTCTCTCTCTCTCTCTCTCTCTCTCTCTCTCTCTCTCTCTCTCTCTCAATTTCGGTTTGTGTATTCATTGATATGATTAATACAATATTATAAATGTATTTCGTTAACATTCAGGTTTAGATCTATCGGATTGTCAGGATCTCTACATGTATATTACCGGACACAAACAGTCTGGGGTATATACAATTTATCCTTTTGATAACGCGACCAGAATCAAAGTCTTCTGTGACATGGAAACAGAGGGCGGAGGGTGGACAGTAAGATCTCTCTCTCTCTCTCTCTCTCTCACAAAATTCAGGTCTTACTTTCAAGTTTATAATACTTTGATTTGTGAATGTCTTTTAATTTCTAATTTTCACCTTCTTGCTGAATGAAAATAGGCCTGGAATAAGTATGAAATTTGTATTTAATTTTATTAAAACAAGCTGAAGTCATTTTAAGTGTACACATTAAAGAAATAGGAGCCTCGAGATAATAAATTCCAATACATTTATCTGTTTTCCAATGTATAACTTAAAAAGAAAAATGAACAGCAGAATCTTTTTTTAAAACTAAGCTTACAAAAATCATCAGAAAATTAAAAATTTTAGACTTCAAGTCTATTTTATTTATGTTTACATTAGCTAAAGAAAGTACAAAATGGTATTTCGTAATTAAGCCACAGTCTCTATTGTGAAGTTATGCATAAGTATTTTTATGTTTTGAAATAAGTATAAATCATACACAATGTAAATATGATTATTATTATTCCATTATACATTTTAGGCAATTCAGAGACGATTGAGCGGATCTATTGGTTTCAAAAGAACTTGGGCGGAATACAACAAAGGTTTTGGGAACGTATCTGACTCTTACTGGATAGGTGTGTTTTTGTTACGATATTATCTTATTTTATAATTAAAATTGTAGATTTTTATGTTTTGTTATTTCAATTAGAATAAACCTTCCCATGCCAAAAATAAGCAAAGATATATTTTATAATTTAGTACAAAATCAAGTGGATTGCTGGCATGCATGACATCTCTGCAAACATATCTAAGACTTAATGTATTTGGTTGTATTAAAGGTGATATTAAGGTGACCTGAAATGAAAATATTTTCTTTATCTTGTTTATTTCTGATAAATATAGTAGAATAATGATAATTTGCAGGAAATGACGTGATTCACACGCTGACAAAGGGAAGGAACTCCTCCCTCTACGTCTCCATTACATTAAAAAATGGCACAACTCTGTATGAACGTTACCATCTGTTTTCTGTTTCTGGTGAATCAGACAACTACAGACTTTATCTCGGGGGACCAGCTACCGGGACACTGGGTAAGTAATAGATAAAATGTTTAACCACCAATGTGCAGAGAGAGAGAGAGAGTTATTTTATTTAAGAAATAGATAATAAAGCCAACAAATGAAATACTACAAATGAATGGAAAACATGTTGTTTCCGTCAATTTAATTAAGTCTTGTTCAATAAATAGTTAAAGGTCATTTAATGATATGCAATCATTATAACAGTTGTTTCAACACGAATGTTTGTTTGAAATAATTAAAATAAATCATTTTCAATGTTTACAATAAGATTAATACCAGCAATTATAAAGGTGTACAATATAAAATATAGTATGGGATTTTCTTTAACTTTTACCGTTATAAATAGGAATTATCTGATTTGATATATATGATAGTGTAATATCTAACATATATAAATAAGTTTTCTAAATAGGAATGATTTTATTTTATATAGATAATCATGTAATATTTTATCGTTGATACTTTTCATTATATCTTATAGATATAGTTGATATATATATTCATGTAACATTTCATCCTTAATACCGTTCATTATATCATATAGATTTAGTTGAATAGATAGTCGTGTTATATTTTATCCTTGATACTGTTCATTATATCATATAGATAGAGTTGATATAGATAGTCAAGTAATATTATATCTTTGATACTGTTCATTATTCTATAGATATACTTGATGAAGATATTCATGTAATATTTTATCTTTAATTTATACATACAGTTATACAGTTATATACATACAGTTGATATAGATGGTTATATAATATTTTATCTTTGATTACTGTAGGTGACAAAATGCTAGACACCGGGGATTCTGACACAAATCTGTCCGGGATGCCATTCTCCACCTCAGACAGAGACCACACCAGAGATCGTTATAACTGTACTTATTGGGGAGGAGGAGGCGGCTGGTGGTACAACCGGTGTCACCGAGCCAACCTTAATGGTCCCTGGTCCCCGGCATACTGGGAGTTTCCATGGACACCGCCACTTCTTTATGGCAGTGATATAACGGAGACTGTTATGATGATAAAGCCTCATTGACTGTGTTATATCTTACTTATTGTAAAATATAAAAATATATATTGTAAGTTGATCATTTAATGTTTTTGATAAAGGTGTATATTTTCTGTGCATTTACTTAATAAATAAATAATTGAAACCAAACATTTAATCCATTTTATATGTGTGTATACTACGTGTGCATAGATTGAAAAAAGGTATATTGAAGTTTAACATTTAAGTACAGGTGCATGTAAGAATCAGGCAATCAGCGATAAGTCGTATGCCTCGGATTAAGCCAAAAAATTTTCACAGCTATACATGGAATACTGGACTTTTACGAGGAGCGCTGACTTTTACAGTTGACGCTTACTTTTACACTAGGGTTATGTACAGTAGCTCTTTTATGATATAAATATTTAGCTCAATATTTAATTAAATGAAAATACGGGTTATTTCAATGCACATTTAAGTTGTCCTTGAAGAAAACGACAACCAACATACCCTCAACTCCCGGTCCTCACATGTTAGTGCCCCTAACACCATACCTATAACCACTAGAAAGGTTTTCTTATGCATTATCAATTATGTACCTCCGTACTTGATACAAGTTTAAATGTCCAAGTAAACGTCAACTGTAGAAGTCAGTGCTTCTCGTAAAAGTCCAGTAGTAATCTAAACACAATAACATTTTTTTTTCACTTCGCACATATCGGCTGTGATATGTTACTAAAAATAGATTCTGGCGCTCATGAGCCAAGATCTTGGGCAAAAAAGTCAGAAGTTCAATGCTTCAAAAACAAGAATTTAATAATGCATAATTTGTATATTTTAAATACAGAGGAAGTTCAAGTTGATTCTCTTATTCATACATATAGTTCCCAGAGCATGTTAAAGTTAGAACATATTATGACGTCATATTATGTTCTTTCCTATTCAAGTAATAAAACACATCAACAAAACAATTAAGGAGAATATTCTAAAAACTAATGAAATTGCTGCACAAATCCTATGCCCTTTCTCAATCGATAAAAATTTCAAAAAATTTACACTTGCCATGCATTAAATGTTTACCCTGTTTCAACTAAAAACGATACGAAGAGTAACTTAACACTTACAGTGTTGACTCTTGTGCAGCAGTATCTTAAATCCTTAGAATATTCAGCGTCAATTTTACCTCGTATCTGTAGAACAAAGTAAGGTATGTCCTTGCACCAAAGTTTGTTGATGTTCCTTATAAACTTTTGTGGTAATGGTTGATGACGTCATAATAGGACGTCATTATATGCACTGGTTATCGCATGTCATGGGTAACAAGAATGTATAAGATAACAAGTCTTAACTTCTTCTGTGCGGTAGGCATAGTCATTATGGGTTTTAATTAATTTTTTTCAAAAAAAAACATTCTAAATGTAGCTTTAACTCACTTTGCAGGGATTATAAATCGTAAACTGACCGAAACCAGATTATACTCGATAATTTGGCCAATAATTAGAGTTATTTCGTTACCCGTGATGAAATCAGATCTAATCAGACCGGTGATGCAAAGGAACATGAAATAGAACCCCAAACGAACTCTAGACTTTTAAACTTTCTACCTGCCTCGCAGGAAGAAGTTAGAAAAATCAGACATAGTTCGCCCAACATATCATGTGAACTGGACCCCTTACCAACCTGGCTTCTTAAATTAAATCTGTAATCACAAACATCATCAATGAATCATTCAGTACTTGCCATGTACCAACGGAGTTTAAAAGTGCTGTTATAAGGCCTCATCTGAAGAAACCGGATTTAGACCCTAATGTTCTGAAAAACTACAGACCCGTTTCTAACCTCCCATTTGTATCAAAGGTTTTAGAAAAAGTTGTAGATAAACGTATCGGTGACCATCTAGCTGAGAACAGTTTACATGAACCACATCAATCTGCATACAGGAAACTTCATTCCACAGAAACAGCCTTACTCAAAGTGCATAACAATATCCTTCAGTCACTAGACAATAACTGTGTCACTGTTCTTGTGTTGCTTGACCTATCAGCAGCATTTGATACGATAGATCATACCACACTTCTGAGCCGTTTGGAAAACCTATACGGAATCAAAGATAACGCCCTTTCCTGGATTTCAGCGTACCTTAATGGTAGACAACAAACTGTTTGTGTTGAAGGAGAGCTATCTGATCCAGTTACTATGAATTTTGGTGTTCCACAGGGATCCGTATTGGGGCCGAAATACTTTACAATGTATACCAAGCCAGTAGGTGCTATCTGTGGTAAACATGGTCTAATGCATCACTTTTATGCTGATGATTCACAACTGTACATTTCGTTAAACCCATAGACATTGTGTCAAAATCTGAAGCAATAAATCGCGTCGAGTCCTGTCTAACGGAAATCATTATGTGGATGAATGGAAACATGCTAAAACTGAACGCTGAGAAAACAGAAGTGATGTTGTTTTCTTCCAAATATAATCTCAAACATGTCGAAAACATGACTATAATGGTTGGTAAGACATCTTTTTTAGCATCAAATGACAGCATCAGAAATCTTGGTGCTCACTTCACACCACAAATGGACATGGAGAAACACGTCAACACTGTTTGTAGATCTGCCTACCACCAGCTGAGAAACATCGGACGCATACGGAAATACCTTACAACCGACGCCACAAAAACATTAGTCAATTGTCTAGTAACATCAAAGCTTGACTATTTTAATTCGCTTCTCTTCGGTATTCCAAAATTGACAGTGAATAAACTACAACGAGTTCAGAACACAGCTGCCAGAATCATCACAAAAACTCCTCGTCATGACCATATAACACCAGTGCTCAAGGAACTTCATTGGCTACCAATATGTCAACGGATCGATTACAAGGTCCTACTGTACACTTACAAGGCAACATGGACAGTTACATGGACAGTGCCCACAGTACATTATAGACTTATTGTGTGTGTACCGACCAGCTAGAGACCTTCGTTCTAGCAGTTCTTTAACACTTGTAGTACCACATACCAGAACTGTGACATTTGGAAACCGTAGTTTTAGCCATGCTGCACCAAGGTTATGGAACGCACTGCCAGAGTCAGTTAGAAACGCCCAGACACTTAACGCTTTCAAAAGACAGCTTAAAACACATCTTTTCCGCTCCTATTATGTTGAGTACTGTAGATCACCTAATTTTCGCGACACCTTATTTTCGCGAGATAGTCATTAACTCTTGATTAGCTAGACAAAATTTTCGCGAATTGTGGTTATTGCTCTATATAATCTTAAAGATTACTATTATACGCGAGAATTAAATTTTCGCGAGAAAACTGTCTCGCGTTATTACGCGAAAATAAAGTTCTCCCAAATAAAAAGTGATTTACAGTAACTGGAGGTATTAACAATCATAAGACATTGGATATATTGAGTAGAAAGTGATGCTAAAATGTGATATTTTTAAGTTTTAACTTTCTGTTATGTTTTTTTTTTCATGTAAACTTTATAACCTAATTTTTAATCGTTCTTATAATTTTCTATTTTAAAGGAATATAAATTTTTAATTACAAGCTCATCGAAACTTGTATTAAGTAGACTTAATCTTATTTTATGTTATATCTGTGCTTAATTAATTCCTATAGTCTAATTAGATTTTTATGACTGGTAATTTTGAATATATATATTTGTCTATGTTAGTCTTAGTTGGAGTTATTGTTTTTAATTTTATCACTGTATTGTATTGCTATATCTTGTTTGTTGTAAAGCACTCTTGAACATGTCTTTGAAAAAAGTGCTATATAAATCTGGTAAAATAAATAAAAATAAATAAAATTAACTATTAACTTTTTATTTTTTGTCTAAAAAAACAAAAACATATTGAACAATTAGTGAGGTTTTATCATCATGAGAGTCTCCTTTATGTAGCAGGAATGGGTTTTGTGATATACATTTATGCCTTGTATTTGAGTAATGTTGTCTTCATATTAATGTTTTCATACATGCGATATATGTGCATAATGCCTTATCCGTAATATACCATTTGTTTATATTTACCATGTTTACAAACCTTCTCAGGGAATAGCACGTGTTGCTTCCATCAAATCTTTTTGGGCTAATGTTTATGTAAATTTTGATTGGCTATTAATACGGAAGTTAACCTTTTGTTTGTCACTAATATCAGTCAACGTTCATACCCTTTGGGTGCATTCACTAGAATTTTAAGTAGAATTTTCATTGTTTCCAAAAAGTATAAAAACCCATGTAACTGCTAGTTTAGTGGGAAATCTTGAAAAGCATTGGTTTGCTGTAAGTTCTCTCACTTCTATAGAGGTTTATTAGGTATTTAACAGGCTGCACCCTTAGAAATTATGTTAAGAAATTATTAGGTATTTGTACAAAAATTGTCGTCTATAGCTCCTGTTCAATTTATTAGGTCATACAACTACAGTACCGACCAGACCCAACCTGACACAAAGCAGTCCCAGAGCGGTCCCACAGCGGTCCCAGAGCAGTCCCACAGCAGTCCCAGTGGGCGGGTTTATTAATTTAATGGTTGGAGCTAACAGAAATGAGATATGCAATAAACAATGGAACTATAAAAGGCAGTAGAAATTGACTCTGGGTAGTATGCCAGGAATCCTCACATGTATGCGAAGGTCATTTATGAACAGTGCGCGCATAGAAACAAATTGAATTAAAATTATTAAAGGAAGAAGGCTTTCACACGTACATGTATGAATTAAACTGAACATGAACATTAAATCACAATTATCAGGTGTGTTAATAATTCATTTTCTTTATTTTCTGTGATTTATACTGTTTCCTATATTTATTTTTATACATAAAATTAAACGTGAATTATAATTAATTATTTTCCACCCGTAAGATTAAGTTTTAAATAGATCTCATCATTATATGGCCAATTTCCATACTATTGAGATACTCAAAAGGAATTTTGGGGGCTTTTAGAAAATTCTTTGTTAAATTTGCCAAGTATTTTTTTCAGTCATGTATCATAAAATAAAAAGGTTCATTTTTCGTAAATTTGAAAGTTTGTTGTTTGGGATATTTTGGAACTTTATTTTGGGTTTTTATTTTATTTTTGTCTGGTTACTGGATCTGGATGTAAACTCCCGGGATCGTTCGCTTTTCCGCATGTGAGAGGTTTTAAGGGCCAGGGAAAAACCTTCCTTCAATACCCTGGTCCTGACAAGACAAAGTTCATCCGGTTTTTAATGTACCAGTTTGCATCTTATCTCCCTCGGATCTATTAATTCTCTTTCTGCATGTCCAGCGCATTACAGATTGTGGGGAGTGATGATCTTACCCAACCTGTATAAATGCAACCAGAAAGAGACAAAATCCAGCGTTCCACTCTTTATTAAATTAAACAATCCATTTTACTATCTAGAATTACAATAAATAATTTTACACAAGATATTAAACATTATTATAAATAGAAATACTTATGATATAAAACATTTAATCTGTAAATAAAATAAGCATGTGAAAATTTCATAATTTTTACCAAAACGCGCGCTAGTCTACAAAATAATCTACCTATATAAATGCAACCAGAAAGAGACAAAATCCAGCGTTCCACTGCCGAATTGTCTCACTGAGCTACATTTATACCCCTGTGTGTGCCCTGCATAATTTAGTATTCCTTTTAAAATTTTGCAATAATTATTTTTAATCTGAATTTGAATTTGTATTTAGTTTTATTCTGACCTTCAGTATTTTTTAATTTTCTAATGCACTTTTAAAACAATTTCCAATCTTTTGCATAATCTTGACATATTATTTTCTGTCGATAATTTATTCAAACACCTGAACTCTGATCACCCCCAATCTCCTTGGTTGTTTCTTCCTCCTGACCAAATACATCTTCCGATAAACAAGTAAACAACTGCATTCTAATGAATGGTATATTCTGGGAATCGTTCGATCAGGTTAAAAGGTCACCCTACTGGCCAAAATCTTTATGTTTATTTTTAGTTCTTCAAATCTCACGTTATCTGCCTCAGCCAAAGATTGCAAATACACAAAAACGTGTCACAATCTTATTTTACTGCAATTTTTGTTATGATAAATTCCCACCACTAACAAAAATCTTGTCCTCAAGATTTGTGAAATATGTTTTTAAAATTCTTTTACCTAATATCGCTTAATTTCCAGATGGCTTCAACAATATACCCCATCATAAAATATTCAAAATATAACATGCACAAGAATAATATGTTTAGTACACAATAAGATTATATATACGAAAACAACACAATATACAAAATTTACATGTACATCAAGATGGATTCGTGTACAACTGCCTAGGCCTTTTACCTGGGTGGAGTCAGCAACACTCCTTGGAATAGTTAATAATAATCTGCAGGTAAAGTGATATTCTCAAAATAATCATAAATTTAAAAATAAACACTTCAATGTCCAATCAGTACCCCATTCGCTTAACCCAGAAAAAGAAGTTACAACAAAGAATTACCTTTGTGACCTTTTCACAATTAAAAGAAAATGAGTTTTCTTTGTTCTGTAACGTAGGTACACTTTAAGTAAAATATTGTTACTGCACATATACATATAAAGTCAATACTCAATCAAAATTAATCTGACAATAATGTCAATCTCTCAACACATCCAAAGGCACTGAATTGTGTTATCAGATATAAATTCAGAAATCGTTAAAAAAAATCTTTGTTAGACCTTACATGTTCAAAAACTCATAAAAAATATTTCAACATTAATAAAAATTGTAGTCATCATTGACAAAAAAACTAATCAATAAAAAATATTGGGCATGGATGAGAAAAAAAAAATATAGAACGGCGTTTAAAAAAATCTGGTATGATTTTAAACAATTCGTTTTTCCTATAGCCAGATTTGATCTTTATACCAAAGGAAAAATCTTCTATAGTAATGTTTCAAGAAAATTTTCAAAAAAATTTTTATTAGTATTGTAAAATATAATCATAAATTGCTATGTTTGCAGAGGAATTTTCTAGATAATTGAATGTCATTTACAAAATTTTATCTGTAGTATAACCTGAGCGTACCGCCCCTGTTAAGAGTTTAAACCTTAAATGTGGTATATTTGATTGTCAGAGTTTAAATAAGTAATATATTAGTATGCTAACACAATGTATATTCCATGCATTTTGAGTCAGCCATAATCTACGTGCAAATTCTGACGTTTGGCCGAAGGTAGTTGTTACTTTGTTGATAACAAACACATGCAAAACATAAATACATGTATACAGTGCAACCGTAAAAATAGTAAGCTTCTTCATTCAGTTTTTAAAGCTGACATGAATTCTTAAATACGCAAAATTTTCACCTATGTACGACTTGTTTCGTACCAACTATAGCCGTTTTCCGCCATATTTCTTTCAGATACATTGTCTCGATTAATATATTTATAAAAGTTACGGTAAACACGTTGGTTTGTTTACGGAATTTGGGGGCGTGGCTGTATCGAAGATCGATTGGTTTTAAGATTCGCGGTTCTGTAGGTTAAAATCATGCTAGGCATGTATACGTCGTATTGGGTTGTATTAAGGGTTTTTTAAGTCATTCGAAGTTTCGCTGCCTTAAGTGCAAGAGACCCCCCCCCCACCCCTCCCCAAGTATATTATTTTGTATGGTTTTTCTTTTCATGAATGTGTTCAATAACTTATCGTTTCTCTTTTGTAGAACGGGGTGATTACTTGTATGTGACGAAGATTTATTTAATGTTATAACGATTGTAAAATTAAAAAGCTGTTGCACTCGCGCATGCGAGCTCATCCTTTATATTGGTGTTTTGAGTTTTTATTTATAAATAATTTATGTTCGTTTGAACTGGTGAATTTAGAACATAAACAATATATACCCCAATGCACTCGTTTCACTTGAATGATTTTTTGGCTTGGGTGTCGACTTGTGCACATCTCCGATGGTAAAGCATAATAGAACACATGAGGTGATCAAGACATTTCAAAACCAAAATAAACAACATAATAAGCATATTTCTGAATGATTATTGATTTGAATCAAAAGAAAAAAATGCAAGTTTGGAAGAGAAATTTAGATGCATGAGTACGTATTTTTACAGTGCGCCAATTTATGCAGAATAAACTTGAAATAAAAAGCAGTATAATCTGCAAACAGTTTTTGAAATTATTATCATTTAAATGGAACAAAACAACCACCGTCTTTGATTTGCAGGTCCTATGCAATTGATGCACATCGAGAAAATGCGTCGAACGCTGTAAACGTACCCATACCTGGTGATAAGGTTACTGCATCGGTTCGAAGATGTGCACAAGTCAAGTGATATACACCCTGAATTCCATTTATTGACATATATTTACTCCGTTCAGACTAGCACATCCAAACACTTAGTCCGTGTTGATCAGATTTTGGTCAGGGAAAATATCACAAGTGGAAAGAGGAGTTATTTGGTATTTGCTCGGCTGAAAGGGGGGCGGTTGTAACTAAAGTATATTTATAATTCCTTCATAATGTGTAACTGAAAATTGTCTCTCAATAGTTTTGATAAACGTTTTATGGTCTGCAGTTGTTTTGCATCGCAAAATTCTTTTATCAATTATAAATGATTTTTTTAGTACCACATGTGTAATCTCAAATCTAGACCGAGTAGTTTGATATACGGTAATTATTTAATTCAAGAAATAAAAGCATTTAACCCGAACACGAAATTCTATTTGTACATCTGTGGGTTCTTTAACACACAGAAAGAAAGACCATCCCCTGTTTATATTGACATTTAGGCATTTTGTATTTTTTTTTGGGGGGGGGGGGGGTAATTGACATGACCTAAATATTCGTGGAAGACAGACATTTTTGCTAAATCCATTTTTGAGATTTTTTAATGTCTCACTCCGACCAGAAAGTATTTACATTTTGAGGTATGCGGCTGTTTTATAATTATGTAGTACAGGAAGTCTTTCATTTCGAGATTTCATTATCCCTGTCTGACAGTCTAGCTTTTTCAAAAATAAAAATAATTCCTGTAGGAATATTTGGGAGATAAATTTTAAAAACTGGGGTAGGGATACTTGAAACCTGGTTCAATATGGATAATTTTTATTTAGTCTTTTATTCATTGAATCATTAAAATCTCTCTCTCTCTCTCTCTCTCTCTCTCTCTCTCTCTCTCTCTCTCTCGCTCTCTCTCTCCTGTAACCATTCGTTAGCGCAAAATTAGGTATAAAATTCTACGCACTTTGTGCTCTACCATTTATTAACCCTAGAGACAGATCAAGGATTTTTTTCAGGCAGGGATGTCGATTGTCGAAACTTGTTCAAAACTTGAAATAATAATTCACTTTTGACAAGAAAATTAAACTAATCGCAGAAATTGAAAGGGGGAAAAAAGTGAAATCTACATCATAGGAATGGGAACATTGTGAACTTTCTCAATCACCTTCAATTCTCAGGCAAGGAATCTGGACAAAAGATATTTAGACAAGAGGAATAAGTTTAAAAGTTAATTTTAGTAAGAATGTGGCATTCTCATCGGCTATTTTTAATCATTAAAATTTTATGGCAAGAAATGTAATTCACATTCAATTAAAGAGGCGGATCCAGCCAGTTTGGAAAAGCGGGAGTTGGGGGGGGGGGGTCCAGGTCGGTGCCCCCACCACTCATTAGCAAAGAATCAAACCACGGCCACTTCAAGTCCTCAGAGACATTATGAGAAGTGGGCCCCCAAAAGCAGTTGAAAAGCAAAAAAGAAATAAATCAAAACCATAACCAAAAAAAAATAACAACAACAACAAAACCTATTTACAACCCTTAAAAATCCTTTTTGGAAGGGATAGATCGAGGGGGGGGGGGGTTCCTGTAACCTTTCTGTTCGGTACAATACTGCATATTTTCCGGTAACAAAAAATGTGGTGAGGGCTTTCAAATCAAAATATTATTTAAAACGGCTGCAAAAGCTAGATTATCCTCCGAAAAAGTGAGCCCCCAGGCCTCCATCTGCATACTATGGGAGCATTTTAAACCTTTCTCGATTTAGAATATGTTAAGCATACTTCTACAAATTCATTACTTCTGGAGATGGTCCTAAAATGGTATAGCTAAAGATCGCTGGAACCTTCCTTGTATGTTACTTGTGGGTATTCAGGGTCCTTAGGCGGGGTTGTGAAGGTACACGGAGGAAATCAAATTTGCATACATTTACAGATCTACCGAGCAGAAAGGACTTAGTTTTTTTATTACTTCAAATTATTCGACGCATAAATATCTAAATTACAGAAAAAAATATTTCTCTGTGTGTGTACGAAAATAAAGGGGGGTTCCACCCCACCCCCTCAGAATTCGCCCAATCTGGATCTACTAATTAATTCTATTTTGATCATTCATGTACCAAAGAATTAAACTCGTTTATAGTGTAAAAAAAATTATAAATAACTTTAGATCAAGTTATATTAGGTCTATATTTAAAAAATTAAAGCCAGTACACAGTATGTATTTGAAAATTGTATGTAATTGATCGTAATGATTATCTGATCTTTTCAGGTGTTTGTTTAATTTATTTAATTTAGGAGACTATTGTGCATTTTCACCCCACCCCCCCCCCCCCCCCCCCCCCCCCCACCCCCAACCATCCCTTCAAATGAAAAATCTCGTCAACAGATGAAAGATTCGTAATGATGCATGCAATAAAATAGATTTGATGTGGTTAAGCCATGTTTATAAATTTTGTTCATATTTATATTTACAGACAATAGTAAATATATCTAATTTTGCGAAAAAAATATTTGCATTTTTTTTCAATCAGCCAAAATACCAGCTAGTGACTTTCCACCTTTGAATTTTCCCCTCTCCAAATAAACTGATCGTCGTGGACCACGTGTGTCCAAGTGCTATGTGGTGACTTTTCTTTTACTGTAGAGTTAGCAATGGATTACATGACTTCTGAGATGCATATTTCAATAAAAGTAAAATAGGACATTTCTTTCGACATGTGCACATCCCTGTACCGATAGCAGTGTTCAGGTAAATGTTTTATCACTGCCTTCGATGCGTATTCTCGACCTGCAGGCAAAGATATCCAAACGGTTTTTGCATACAGGTATGCATGAATGTATTCCGTGTTGTTGTTTTTTATCTATTTTGATAATGCACATGCATTCAAAAATAATTTATTTCTCTGCATAGTTCAAGTTTTTGTTGAATTTTTACTTTAAAAAATTGTAATTGGTCAATTTATGGATTTGTGACTACTATATGCTATCGGAGATGTGTACATGTCGACAGCCAAGCTAGAAAATCAATCAAGTGAAACAAATGTGCGAGGCTTTATATAACAGGTACAGGTGGCCAAAATTTTTGGATTAAATATGGCGGAATCGAAGAAATATGGCGGACAAGGGCGTACAGGAATGTAGTAAGTCGTACAAAGATGAAAATTGATGCCTTTTTAAGAGTTCATGTCAGCTTCAATAACTATCCGATCATCAAGATGTATAACAATTTTTTTTTATTAACTATAGAATTTAATGGTACTTTTGTTTATAAAATCCGAGCATATATATAATTATATATTGATATATCTGTATAACGTGCTTTTCTTCTATTTAATTCGCATCACTTAGTTTTTTGTTTATTTAAGTCCGATCTTGAAAGGAGGAATGATTCTCGCAGTAAATTATGGAGGATAATGTATTTTGCCTAGAACTCCCATATAACAGATGACATGAAAGATATGGAAAGAGTTGAACGTCCTAATAGAAGATATATATGAATGATATGTATGAAAAAGATGAAAAAGGTATTGGACGTTCCGAAAGAAGAAAGAAATGTATGACATATATAGAAGTCAAAAACAAAATTCAATCCATTCCAGTACGATACCCTTCCTTTCTTTAATCGTCGTTTTAAGACATTTCCCCTTGCTTTCAATTGTTCTTCGATTTCAACCCACTGTATTAACGATCAGTTAACTTTTATTACATGTATTGACACTAATATTCATCTTATACTCATGTTTTAGAATTTCCTTTTTCTGCGTTTTGTCGACGAATGATACAATTTTTTTAACAACTGTGATATATTATTCGAAGGTTTCCATGTAGGCTGTGACCCATCTGCCCATTTCACTAAATAATATTTAAGATTATTAAGGTCTTCCGTCTTCAGCGGAAGACCTTCTTGTTATTCTTAGGTTTCTTTTCCACTATTTTCATTAGGGTCTTCCGTCTTCAGCGGAAGACCCTTCTATTATTCTTATGTTTCTTTTTCAATTTTCTTATTAAAGTCTTCCGTCTTCAGCGGAAGACCTTCTTGTTATTCTTAGGTTTCTTTTCCACTATTTTTATTATTAGGGTCTTCCGTCTCCAACGGAAGATCCTTCTATTATTCTATTGTTTCTTTTTCACTTTTATTATTCCTCCTTTTTTTCTTACAATTTTTGTGCAGACGATTTCTCGGAGATGGCTTGATCGATTTACTTGAAATTTTCAGGAAAGATGTGTCTCCATCTAAACCTGATTCTTTTTTCTCATTTTTTTGAAATTCACTTCCGGTCGGAAGTTATCGCCCTTTAATCGAAATTTAGAGGCCTTTTTTGTTTGCCGCAGAACTCAAGAACGGTTAAAGCTAGAGCGCTGAAATTTTTACCAAGGATAGAGGACATGTTGCCATTGTGCACCTGGGTCAGGATATTTTCCAGAAGTACCTAGTATGGAAGCTCGGTAGGGGTCAAAATTTGGGACACGAATCATGACTGAATTTTTGAGACATTTTGTATCATATCTTTTAAAATATAAATATTTTGTTATAATATCTTGAACAAAATTTGTGCAAAATTACAAGATCTTTAATATGATATCAAGAAAAACGTGCTGACTCATCACATTAAGGGCTGAGAGGGGCCAACAGTCTTTATTGAATAACTTTCCAATAGTCAATATTTTGTTATACATTACTGAAACAAAAATGTTTATCTGAACAATTTACAACGGAATGTCATAATTTTAATGTGTATATTACATAATTAGGGGCCACAAGGGGCCAAAATGCTAAATTTTTGACGCTTTTTATCTCAAATGTGGTAAATATTTTGATAAGTAATATTGAACAAAAGATGTTTAAAATCATGTTCTGAACATTATGCAACCTTTCATTTTTCGTTAAACGTCCCCGTTAAGGAGTTGAAGGGTTGGCCCCTAAACATTTCTTTTGCAAATAACTCAAAAACGAAACAGAATCTCTGAATAGTAATTGAACAAGAAATGTTCAAAATCATGAGAGGTTTAAGGTAAAATCCAGAAATAGGGGCTGGGCACTCAAATTAAGGGCCAAGAGGGGCCAAAAGTCTTTAATCGATACCTCTTTAGCAAGCAATATTTTGATATACATTACTGAAGCAAAAATGTTTATCTCAACAATTTACAACTGTATATCATAATTTTAATGTCGTATATTACATAATTAGGGGCCACAAGGGGCCAAAATGCTAAATCTTTGACGCTTTATATCTCAAAAGTCGGAAATATTTTGATAAGTACTATTGAACAAAAAATGTTCAAAATCATGTTCTCAACATTATGCAACCTTTCATTTTTCGCTAAACGTCCCCATTAAGGAGTTGAAGGGCTGGCCCCTAAATATTTCTTTTGCAAATAACTCGAAAACGAAACAGAATCTCTGAATAGTTATTGAACAAAAACTGTTCAAAATCATGAGAGGTTTAAGGTAAAATCCAAAAAAGGGGCTGGGCACTCAAATTAAGGGCCAAGAGCTAGGGCCAAAAGTCTTTAATCGCTACCTCTTTAGCAAGCAATATTTTGATATACACTACTGAAGCAAAAATGTTTATCTCAACAATTTACAACTGTATATCATAATTTTAATGTCGTATATTACATAATTAGGGGCCACAAGGGGCCAAAATGCTAAATCTTTTACGCTTTATATCTCAAATGTGGGAAATATTTTGACAAGTAATATTGAACAAAAAATGTTCAAAGTCATGTTTTGAACATTATGCAACCTTTCTTTTTTTCGCTAAACGTCCCATTAAGGAGTTGAAGGGCTTGCCCCTAAATATTTCTTTTGCAAATAACTCGAAAACGAAACAGAATCTCTGAATAGTTATTGAACAAAAAGTAATCAAAATCCTGAGAGCTTTAAGATGATATAAAGAAAAAAAGGGCTGATCCCTAATACATGTATTAGGGGTCGTGAGGGGCCAAAAGTCGAATTTTTAAGTCTTAATGTTCAATGTCTGTTAACAGATTATGGAGGAAAAATCGTTCTTCTTCACAATCTTTATCATCATTTTAGAATGAAAATCTCAATCAAAATCTTATCTCATTTTATCAAGAATCGGACGGAAGACCCACTCGTTGCTCGCAACGAGATCGTATCTAGTTATGTCGCCCCGAACGAAGTCGGGGACGACATATTGATATTGTACGCATGTTTTTTTTATCCAGGCTGTTTCTCGGAGATGGCTGGGACAATCTTCCTGAAACTTTCCTCAAAGGACGATCACTGGTTGTAGTTGTGCAGTGAGGTCGTTCAGTTCCAATATGTCTACCGTTGCCATGGAAACCTGTAAAAAGCGACAAATTTTGTCCGTGAGTGTTCTCTCTGGTCCCTTAAACGTTCGTCATGAAACTTTTCTTATTTTAATGATTAGTATCTGTAGTTGTGCGCCTCGCATTTAAAATTTTCAAATAATCGATTATTGCCATGGAAACCAGGTGAGAGTTAAAATTCTTTAATTTCGTTTTTCTCAATAACTACTCAGGCAATCGTTTTGAAACTTTCAATGTTTATTCCTTGCAATGTGTCAAAGTGATTTCTACTTTCAAAATAATTGTAATGAGTCGCTCACAGTTGCCATAGAAACGAAACAGAAAAAAAGATTCAGATGTACACATGTGTTCTCCAAGGTCTAGGTCAAAGGGTCAAAGTTCGTCGTATCCAATAAAAGTTCTTTTCACAAGGATTACATATTTGAAATACGAAAGCCCTAGTACTTACCGTTCAAACGTTATGGCTATTTACTATGTTCAAGACGACCCCCCCCCCCCTTTTGAAGCACACAGCCATGTAGAATACACAGATATAACATATACAACTTACAAGTAACTTTTTAAAATCTTCATTCATAAAATTCAGTTCCCGTCATGTGATATTTTGCCATCATTCATTCTCCTTCTGTTTTGTCTCTTGAATTTATAAATATTTTATTTTTTCTATATAAAAAAAAATAACGATTGTCAGCTGCATTTATTATCATTTCGCGTTTTCTGGTATATCTATCACTTGTATATTATTCATTTCATGAGATAGTGCAAGTATAAATTAAAAAATTGGTACGTCATTTTCATAGTTTTTATTCATTCAAAAATCTTTTGATCCGCTCCTGAAGGTTCGCGAAGCCTTGATCACCACTGTATACAAAACATTCATCTCGCCGAAAATGTTCATGATTCCGCTAAACTGAGAAAGTTTACACATGATTTATCATCTCATAACATACATCAGCTCTCTGCAGTGCACAAATACTCGAATTGATGGTGGCATGTCAGATTCGTTTTTCGGTAGAACCTCTAAAATGAAAGTGAAAGAGGGAAATTTCAGAGTTCTCACTGGCGTTACTATACACAAAATAATTCGGCTGATCTTCTTCATAGATTACATTTCGCAACCTTTTATGATAGGAAAGATACTGCCAATTAACAAGTATGAGGCTCAGTTCAGTACATCTGCCCAATTTCTTTTATGCAATTCTGCAAATTTAGGAACTTGTAATTTTCCTGCACTACTTTCTTCTCCTACCGATTCTAAAAATAAGATGGGATGTACCCAATTAAGGTCTTCCGTTTCCAACGGAAAGTACTAATACGACTCGATGGTTGTCCAAGCTTAGCTAATGGACCATTGTTTTAGTGATGATAAAAATGAAAGTCTTGTCCAGTACGGGGCGACATATGCTATTGCTTGCAATAGCAGACTTTCTAGTTATTATTATTATTGGTTTTTTTTTCTTACCGATTTTGTGTGCACGATTTCTCGGAAACGGCTCGTTCGATTTTTATGAAACTTTCAGGACTGATAGAACATCAAACAAACCTGATATAT
>NW_026922959.1:0-21007 GCF_032062105.1 Saccostrea cuccullata | reverse complement strand
AATCTTGCCTGAGAATCAGACACAGAGAATTTTCCAACGCAGACGTAAAAGAAGTTTATTCTGCATTGTCGCCATAATCAAAACTATGTATGAACTCTCACTTTATTTATACTGTTTTTTTTTCCTAATATAATATAACTTAATAGATAATATACAAATCAAATGTATCTAAATAGACAATATATATCTATACTAATTTAATGTGCTAAATGGCGATGTTTTTACTATCATTAAACAAGATGTGTTCATGAAACAATGATGCCCCCGTTTGGCAACATAGCTAAGGTTAAGCTTTCTTAAATGCAGATCAAATATGTCGGTACCTAAAGTGCGGCCTTTTCACAAGAAATACAAATGTGAAATATAAAACACTAGCACCACCTTATGATCAAGGTTAACATTTTTAAAGGTAGGACAAACTCCGGGGTCAAGGTTGTTGGTTTCTAAAGAAAGGCCTTGTCTCAGAGATTACATATGGGAAGTATGAAAGCGCTGGTCCTTACCGTTCAGAAGTTATGGCCAAGGTTAAATTTTTTTTAAAGTAAGTCAAATTCCAATGTCAAGGTCAAAGGGTCAAGGTTCTTGGTATCCAATAAATGGACTTCTCACAAGGATTAAATATTTGAAGTATGAAAGTCCTAGCACTTACCATTCAAAAGTAATAGCCAAGGTTAAAGTTTTTTCATAAGTGCAAAAATCTCCAAGGTCAAGGTCAAAAGGTCAAGGTTGTTGGTATCCAATGAAAGGTCTTGCCACAAAGTATAAATGTGTCAAGTATAAATGTTCTGGTATCTACTGTTCAAAAGATATCGCCAAAGTAAAAAGTCAAAATTTGTGTGTAAAAGTGGGTCAAACTCCAAGGTCAAGGTCAAATATGGTGGTACCCAGAGAAAGGTCTTGTAACAAGGAATACAATGTATGTGAAAAAGTGAAATATGAATGTCATAGCTCCACTAAATCAAAAGTTACGGGCAATGTTAAACTTTTTGCGGACAAACAGACAGACAGACAGACAGAGAGACAGACAGACGGACGGATACGACAAAAACTATATAGCCCCGAAACTTCGTTTACGGGGGCATAAAAATCACATGCAGGGCAGTCGGGGTAACAACATGATGTTTTAAAAACAGCAATTAACACTTTACAAACTGACCAATTACCCCGTGATCTCAATCAGGAGAGCTATAAATACCTCCAAATTATTTAATTACAAGATATGTAAAAACGCTAAATAAACTGAAAGCAGTGGTATCCTTTCTAAAAGGTGAATTTTAAGGAAATATGTTTCGTATAATTATTTTTATTTTTTCCGACTAACCGATTACGGATTTTCTAACCGATTAGCATCGTTCCGACCGATTAATCGATTAACCGGTTAAGAATTGCCATCCCTAGTTTATTTACGTCTCCCATCTTAAATGATATGGCGACCTATACATTTTTGGAAATAATTGGTAAATTTAAACTTTATTAAATGAAAATAAATTCAATTTTTGTACTTTTAACCATTAAAATTGTAAGGGTGGACAGACCTTAATCATTACTACGTGTACAATATGAATAAATCGTCAAAACCCCAAAATAATCGCTCCACCAAAAAAAAACCTATATATTATAAGAGAGATGTATACTGGAGTATTTCTTTTTGTGGAGCGATAATTTTGGGGTTTTGGAAATTTATTTACACACTGTATATTATACACGTCCATGTACATGTCTAATAAGCTCCGGGGTTTAATATCGGGGGGGGGGGGGGGTCTGTCCACAAATTCCTGTGCTTCTGCCTTCTACTGGTAAACGACAGCTATATTTATGATATTTTAAAAGTTATTTTAGAGTTCATATTGACACACTGTTTGTTCCAAACATTTGATATATCCTAGCATACAGTATAGGGGGAGGGAAACTGGTCCCCCATTTTTTCTTTCGGAACATACATCTAACTTTTACTGTAAAAATGATCCTTGAAAGGTTTATTGTTCCACCTTTGTTACAGCAAAGTTCTAAGCAAGGCTATTACTGAGTGAGTATTTTGAAAAAAATCTGCCGTAAACCTACCTCTCACGTCCCAAAGGAATGGATTAAAAATGAATAATAGATTTTCAACAAAACATGGGGTGATGTTGAGAAGTAGAACCATGCCTTTTTCACTGGCTTGATCTTCAATTACGACGTGCACTACTCAGATTATTACACTGATCGTATCGTTCAAGGACTTACCGCATGCTTTTCATAGGCGAATACAATATTTGTGATAAGGGGGGTGGGATGGATAACTTCGTTAAGGCAGTGGGTCTTAGGAACGAAGTCCGCGGAAGCTCCTGGCTTTTTGTGTAAAACCAGGTACAAAAAAGGGGAATGGGTTACTTATGTACACTATGATATTTCACTTGAAAAAAAAAACGAACAAACAAGACCAGATTTGAAAAATAGCATTTGTACATCCACAAGATTTCACAAAAACAGTCATAAAATTACCATTTATTAATTGACCATTAATTATAAAAAAAACCAACGTATTGCACTATTAATATTAGTCATATGTCACTTTGATACTTTGAAAAAATTTTTTTTTGGGGGGGGGGGGTTACGACCTCCACAACCCTTTTAATCCGCCATTACTTTTATAAATCGTAATATAATTATAAATATTATCTACAACCTTGTCTATTAAAATACTGAATACAATAAATTTATGTTACAGATACGAATACCACTTTTGGATAAACATTACGCTGAATTATATTTTTTTGAAAAATGCGCAGATTCACAAATATCTGTAGTTTACGACTAAACAATTTATCCGTGCTAAACGAGGGAGGATTTGAATGCCCTTTGATGTCTTTATTTAATAAAATCAATGAAATTAAAATCAAAATAAAATTCGTTTGCTTGAACACAGAACTTGTTTAAGAGAACTTTGAATTTTTCAAAATGTTTTCATTCATATCACATAATCAGAAAATATTGTTCATCAAGATTAGTATATGCTTGAACCGATACAAATGAGGATTTTTTCCTTTTTTATTTATTTTTTGCTGTTTTGGTAGTAATGGCAAGTTGTAAAATTGAAAAAACTTCCATATGTGCTCTACCCAACCCTTCCCCTTTGTTTGGGCTAGGACAGTCACGTGGAATGCATGTGTTTGAGAGAGAGAGAGAGAGAGAGAGAGAGAGAGAGAGAGAGAGAGATTGAGATTGTGACACCGTGCTAAATTGACGGATTTACTTTTAATTCATTCCAGTATTTATTTTTATTAATTTGAAATTCAATATTCTGAATAATTCTGTATTGAACGTTGCATTTTACAAATCTATCCCATGTTAATGCAGCTAACGAATTTATTAACAAGTCTTATCGCTGGTGATGATTTTTGTGAACCAACAATAAACGGTAACCAGTTGGATGCGGCCTTTGCCTACAAACTGTTCATTGGAAATGGATTCGAACATGAAGGGGAACTTATCGGACGGCTGCGAACTTTAAAATGTGAAAGATTAAAGGTGTTATTAATTAATAAGAAAACGTGATGCAGGTGCAAACTTTTTGAAATGCACTGATGGCATGGGCATTGTTACAACGCGAAATGTAATAACTCGAAATGTAATAAACCTGGATTATTACATTTTGCATTATTACATTTTGCGTCGAAATCAACGCAGAATGTAATAACGCAAAATGTAACAACACACTTTTGAGGATTATTACATTTCGCGTTATTACATTATGCGTCGATATCAACCCAAAATGTAATAACGCAAAATGTAATAATACGATTTTTGGTTGATTACATTTTGCGTTGTTACATTTTGCGTCGAGATTAAGCAAAAGGCAAGAAAGCAAAATGTAATAACATACTTTTTTCTCAGTCAGATTTAGTACAATTTTCAATAGAGAATTGGCTAATGAAAAGAAAATAAAACAAAAGGAAAAAGAGATATATGCAATTTCTTACAATCAATGATTTTTATCTTATATTGATTTAATTAACTTGTTGGAAGGGGGAAGGGGGTTATTGACCAGTGTGCTATTGCTTTGTTATAGCCAAATGCAAGGAATTTTTTTTTTAAAAAACCTTTTCATTTGTACTGGCAGATGTAAATATGTAGCTGGAAGGGGTTTATTGACAATAATATTACGAGTCTGTGTCATGCAAATTAACAGCGTTGCAGACAAGCAAAAACAAAATTCTCTCTCTCTATCTTTCTCTCTCTCTCTCTCTCTTGCCATCTAATAATGGATTGTTTCTGCATGTCCATAGTAATAGAATAATAAACACACGAAGTGAACACCCCACCCTATCCCTGCCCCTCCTCGCATGACACACACACTTTTTATTTGTTAACCAATGTACACATGCCGAGCATGCATATCAACAACTTTTAATGGACCTATGATCAATCTTTGGTAATAAAATATGTATTCACGGTTATAAAAGACGATACAAATTATTCCAATTAAGATTAAATTAATGCTTTATAATTAAGTACAGTGTATTCAATATAACGAAAGTCAGACTCAGAAAAAAGATACATTTCGAGATACATGTATTTATGTCCGTAAAAGCCCTAACGTTGGTCTCATTGTTTTACTTTTAAATATTTTGTACAACGTGTTTTCCATGTTGGTTACATGTGTATACTTGAATCAATTTTATGATCTATTTTGTTAAACGCAATCAAAAAAATAATTATATTTTGTTTTATTACATATTGTTTTATTACATTTTGCGTTGTCTTAAAATAACGCATAATGTAACAACAAAAAAAGCACGTTATTACATTTTGCGTTGATCTCGAGGCAAAATGTAATAACGCAAAATGTAATATTCTAAAAATCTTGTTACATTTTGCGTTATTACATTTTGCGTCGAGATCAACGCAAGATTTAATAACACAAAATGTAATAATCCAGGTTTATTACATTTCGCGTTGTTATTACATTTCGCGTTGTAACAGGGCATAAAGAACACTGAAAGTAAAATAATGATCACAGTCAATAGTATGTGACCACTTGTATTAATCAGGCATATGGTTTCTTTGAAATATATTTATGGAAAGGCAAGAAATATCGACTGGTATCTCTTATTTTACAAATGGAGATGCTGCTGGAAGATTAAGAATGCTGGAGGATACAGACTTATTTCCCCTAAACTTGTTGCAGTTAAAAGAAAAAATAAATAGCAAAAGAAAACGAAGTTTATTTGTTTTAGATACAGGTGACGGTATACACTGTAACGGCACAATATAGGGTAATATTTGGAAACTACATGTCTACTTCCAATTTTCCATATTGATAATATACATTTATTGACTGGGTTCGGGGGCAACATGCGTTTTGTCGGACCCAAGAACCAAGCTGTCTGTCCAAGGCCATTAGGCCGAAGGCAGACAGTTTGGTTCGAGGGTCCGACGAAACGCATTTTGCCTGAGAACTCTGTCAATAAATATTTTGTTTTTATATTGTTTATATTTTTTGACATACATGTATTTTGTACTGAATTCCGTGATGTAACATCAGGTCCTTAACTGTTTAACACCAACGAATGAAAATAAGATTTAGCCCTGCGCACTCTGTGACGTAAGCATTCCAACATCTCCCCGAGGGGTCCAACATCTCACTCAGCGGTCCATCATCGATGTTTTTACGCCTGCTCAGTAAAACATTAAGAATGTTTGACTTTTTTCGTATAGATTTATATAGGAATAAATTTTTAAAGGTATAACAAGTCAAGTTGTCTGTGTTTTAAATAGGGAATCCTCATAGCTCCAAATAATCGCCTCCTTGTAACATACATTTTCTTCAAAACTAACCTTTTCGATTTTTGTTTCAAAGAGGTATATTTTAGAAAATCACAAGAATTAAATAAAAATCATTATCCTTGCAAAATGCAACATGTGTGCATAAAAATACGATTGTGACAATAGTGTCAGAACTGGTCAAGTGGTAAGGCGGTTGTACTCATTCATTCTGTTACCTGAATGACTGGAATACATTTTTCGCCATAAAATAGAAGTATGTGTTTAATGTAATATCTCTTGAAAGAGAAAGAGAGAAGAAGAGATACCAAAAGGATAATGGGTAATATCTAAAAATGCATGTATTGCAGAATTAAATTGTTAAAATAAATAAGACATATTTTTATTTATTTAGTGGCGATGTCCTACAAAATAAAGAATCAATTTAAACATTTTTTAGATATTAATTTTGTTTTATTTCAGTTCGGTTAATTATTCTGATCTGAATTGAAATGACTACGGGGACGATCATTTGATTCTAAGAGGGTGCCTGGCACATTTTTTCGAGTCGAATTATTTATTTTCATGTCGGCGCAGGACAGTTTATTTATTTCCAACAAGATCGAGGACAGATTACTTATTTTTTTCTTCACTGGAAAAAAATCAAACTATTTAACCAAATAAAAAAATTGATAAAAAAGGAAAACAACAGTCTAGAACCTCTAATTCATGGAGTGGGGAAGGGGGTTTGGGGGTGTAAAAACACTGGTCTGGGACGAATTTTTTTTTTCCTAAGTCGAGAACAGAATTTGTTTTCGACATTTTCGAGGACAGATTTCTTTCGAAAATCACCCCCACCTCCATCACAATCAAATGGCCGTCCCTTAAATTGAAATGTCTAAATGAACTTTCTTGAATTTGGCATCAACAGTCAGTCAGCATTTGAGTTAATTAATGATAAATTGTATTTTGTGACACGGTCATTGTATCACCACAGAACTTATGAAATGACAACTTTTAACGAGACTACTGAAATTCTTGTTTCACCAACTTTTTCGTCGATTGATAAATTACCTTGTTTTAGAAATTATTCATATGTAGATAATGTTAGAGATACAAAATCTGGTGCAGGTGACATTTAAGGTACATGTATATTGCTGCATAAGTAAGGGAATTTTAGTTGACGATTGAAAAGTAAGTCATTTCGTTTATCATAAAGCTTACAAGTTCTATACACAGAGATTCTATGTATAGAAAATACATTTTAAGTCCCCAAACTTGTACCCTGTGTATTAGGTCCTCAGTTTACATATATACCTTATCTTGTGTGTAAGAAGTCCCCAAATTTGTACCCTGTGTATTAGGTCCTCAGTTTACATATATACCTTATCTTGTGTGTAAGAAGTCCCCAAACTTAGTTCCCTGTGTTTTAGGTCCTCAGTTTACATATATACCTTATCTTGTGTGTAAGTCCCCAAACTTATTCCCTGTGTATTAGGTCCTCAGTTTACATATATATCTTATCTTGTGTGTAAGAGGTCCCCAAACTTGTACCCTGTGTATTAGGTCCTCAGTTTACATATATACCTTATCTTGTGTGTAAGTCCCCAAACTTGTACCCTGTGTATTAGGTCCTCAATTTACATATATACCATATCTTGTGTGTAAGTCCCCAAACTAAGTTCCCTGTGTATTAGGTCCTCAGTTTACATATATACCTTATCTTGTGTGTAAGAAGTCCCCAAACTTGTACCCTGTGTATTAGGTCCTCAGTTTACATATATACCTTATCTTGTGTGTAAGTCCCCAAACTTGTACCCTGTGTATAAGGTCCTCAGTTTACATATATACCTTATCTTGTGTGTAAGTCCCCAAACTTGTACCCTGTGTATTAGGTCCTCAGTTTACATATATACCTTATCTTGTGTGTAACATGTTCCTAAACTTAGTTCCCTGTGTACTATATATACCTTATCTTGTGTGTAAGTCCTCAAACTTGTACCCTGTGTATTAGGTCCTCAGTTTACATATATACCTTATCTTGTGTGTAAGTCCCCAAACTTGTACCCTGTGTATTAGGTCCTCAGTTTACATATATACCTTATCTTGTGTGTAAGTCCCCAAACTAAGTTCCCTGTGTATTAGGTCCTCAGTTTACATATATACCTTATCTTGTGTGTAACATGTTCCTAAACTTAGTTCCCTGTGTACTAGGTCCTCAGTTTACATATATACCTTATCTTGTGTGTAAGTCCCCAAACTTGTACCCTGTGTATTAGGTCCTCAGTTTACATATATACCTTTTCTTGTGTGTAAGTCCCCAAACTTGTACCCTGTGTATTAGGTCCTCAGTTTACATATATACCTTATCTTGTGTGTAAGTCCCCAAACTTGTACCCTGTGTATTAGGTCCTCAGTTTACATATATACCTTATCTTGTGTGTAAGTCCCCAAACTTGTACCCTGTGTATAAGGTCCTCAGTTTACATATATACCTTATCTTGTGTGTAACATGTTCCTAAACTTAGTTCCCTGTGTACTAGGTCCTCAGTTTACATATATACCTTATCTTGTGCGTAAGTCCCCAAATTTGTACCCTGTGTATTAGCTCCTCAGTTTACCTATATACCTTGTGTGTATCTTGTGTGTAAGAGGTCCCCAAACTTGTACCCTGTGTATTCATGTCGAATCATGTCGAACAAAATTGCTGCGTTTGCTCTCAAGAACATCATTTGGTAATAGTACTATTGTGGCAAGGCCGTAACTAAGCTTAAATTTTTAGTGAGGCAAGGGATCTGGAGGCAACCAGGATAATTCTCAGGGGGGATGAAACCTGTATTTTCAGGCAATGAAAGACAATCTTTTTATTTTTTACATTTTGAATTATATTTTTTTACATGCTTTCAACACGATTATGAAGCACCTGGTGATATGATCGATTTACAGAAAAGGAAACAAAAGTTTAAAATCTTAATTTTGTGTAAAGATCGAAACACATAATTAATTTAAGTGCACTTTTCAGAAAACTCTAAAACTTTTAGTGAGGGATTTGCCTCAGTCAGTGGTTCTTACGACATATGTGGCAGAGATACTGCAGAAAAGATCGATGCAGTTCATTCCTCGGGAAAATGTGCATTGTTGACTAGTACTAAAGCGATACATAAAAAGAAAAAAATAAACCAAAATAAAAAATAAACAAAAAAAAAAAAAAAACAAAAAAAATCTACACGCATGTAGCAATCGATCGGAACGGATATTCCTAAACCTTTTCTAATGTCTGAAATATTGGCCTATAGATCAAAGCAGATTTCTTCTTCCCATTCAATACAAACCATTTAAGTATTATCGCATTCTGCATTAGGGGTGAGTGTCTATATACAGTGCTCGTTAAAATTAAAAAAGATAAAAGATATTAAAAGCGCAGTTGTGATTTCTACTAGAGATTGGCACTGGACAGCTGGGTCTTAAAGCTGTTCAGGGTCTTAGCATCTACTGTTCTTCCTGGTAATGAGTTCCACAGCCGGATGGCTTAGGAGGAGAAGGAGGTCTTGTACACTTCTGTTCTGGTGTGGTAGCAGGAATCGCATGGTGTGGCCTCTGGTTCTCAGTGATGGATGTAGGTAGCTCTCCGCTGGGATGTCCAAAAGATGGTAGACTATCCTGTATAGCATGTTGTCTGGGACTCTTTCCCGACGGATCTGTAGTGACTGCCATTGGAGCTGCTGAAGTATGAATGTTACGCTGCTTCTTTTTTGGTAGTCTCCAATTGCGAATCTGTCTGTCCTACGCTGTACGAACCGCCTCGATCTTCTTGATGCCCTCCTTCTTGGCCGGGGACATATTCGATGGTAGGTCGTACAAGTGTAAATATCAATGTAAATTTACATTTAATTTGCGAAGTGCAACCCCCTCCCTCTCCTTTTTAAAATCACATGTTTTCAAAGTTGTAATTAAGGAGGACGTCTTGGATTTGGTATTCAATTAGGATAAAAAAAATATGCTACATGTACCTCTCCCTGCGTAGCGAGTAGGCTAGCTTTGCAAGTGGCGGATCCAGGAATCTTGAAAGGGGGGCAACAAGTTTGGGGTCGGTGCCCAAAGTCACACACAAAAAATGATTTATTAAATCTTATGTATATCTAGACTCAAAAGCCCCCCCCCCCCCTCTAAATCCGCAAGTGTTTGCATACAAGATAGTAGCTTTACGTAGAGGCTAAGTAGCCGCTACGATCTTGAACGCACTCTGTCAACTGTCTTATTGCATAAAATTACAACTGTTAAGAACGAGCATTTGATGGACAGGGCTTCCCATTTCAGATTTTGTGCACAAGTTTTGTTGCAGGAAAGACAGTGACTTGATCAAAGTCTGAAATACATTTTAAGCATAGCATAGCGCCCTTTACGCAACAACACAAATGAATACACAGTTTTTAAAAAAGAAAATTAAAATAATAAAAGTAATTAAAAAAACATGTCGAAAGTTCAATAACGTATTAAAATAATTAGGTTATTTTATAAAATCTAGATTGTTTTTATCCATACGTACTAAATACATGTATAATATTTTCAGCTTCTACCTAAGATCATTGAAACAGTGTATATATCGTTTTAGAAACTTTTTTTAAAGGAATCACTGTCCAGTTTGGAGAGTATGCCAGGGCATCAACAATATAGTGGGAAACAAGGGATAATTTTAGCACGTTATGCTAAAATAAACCCATGTTTCCCACTTATTGTTGATGTCTCTGGCATACTCTCCAAACTAGACAGTGATTTCTTATATTTCCATTTCACTGTGAAATAAAATTGAAGACTTAGACATTTAAAATGTAGACTAATAGATTTAAATTACACAAAGACTTCCATGCCAATTTCCATAGTCCTCGCACACTGACGTCAAACACAAAGGCAGCCGCAGGAGATTTACATGCATGTTTTGCCTCCTTAGCGTCAGACACAGAGACAGATGCGCACGAGATTTGCATGCGTATTAGGCCTCCTTAGCTGCTGACCTATCGACCTGCCTAATTTACATTCCGGCAGAATTATCAAGAAATAATCTCCCCCAACTTTCAAACAGATATTACAGAGAAAAATGGAAATATTAGAATATCAATGACGATCGAATTTCAGATATAACTGTGTCCATTCAAAGCAAATAATAAACGATGCTTTTTACTATTTCCCCTAATAATCACCTAAATTAACTGCGTTGTACTAGCACTATAATTTTAAACAATGAATATTAAAATGTAGCAGCATTTTCAATGAAAAATATTCATAAGTTTAGTGAAAATACCAGTATATAGATTTTTTTTTGCATTTATGAAAAACCTACGAAAGCCCATTGAGGCCAGTTCAGAGAAAGAAATATTTTTTATGCGTTTAAACGCAATGATTTTTGCGATTAAACGCAATAATTATTGAGTTTAAACGAAATGAAAAATATTTCTTTTTCTGAACTGGCCTCAACTGACTTCCGAAAAAACCTGTCTTAACTGTCAAATAAATTCTGTAGCAACTACTAGAACATTGAATTTTCTGTTTGTAAAATTTTGTTTGGTTTTTCTGTAGTCCATAATAAATTCTCTTTCGTCAGTAAAGGATGTATTCACTGTGACAAAAGATTTTACCTATATAGGAGAGAACAGTTTTCCGGGAAAAGTGACATTTCAAAATCAATCTTTATTTCTTGTTTTTTACCATATGTATATCTAAAATTTTCAAATTTGTAGTTTTATTTTACAATAAGTCACCATAGTTGGCCGAACACCATTTTGTCCGTTGTAGCGTAGATTTTTGCAAGAATTTTGGTCTAGGAGTCCTTCAGGGTAGACTTTCCCTTAATAAAATTATAATATTTTGAAAGGTTTGGATGTAAGAAATAATTTAAGACTTCTTCAAATTTAGACCATACATGTACAATCTTATAGTCAGTATAGCTCAGTTGATATATATGCGCTGACTTTTATACCTTGGGAATTTTTAAAGTCGGGAGTTCGAATCCTCCTAGTTCCACTCTTTATAGCTTTAAATTTTCACCTTTTTTAAAGATAATTTTAAATTATTTTTACAGGCTTGTATATTTTCCTTCAATCATCTATCCTTTCATCGTCTCAAGCCACGGTCCGGAGTCCGCATATAGCTCGATCTCTCCAGAATGGGAGAGGATCGTACATTTTGGCCGTGGTTTGAGACGATGCTATCACTTAAACAATAAAATGCTTTCTTTGTTTGTTGTTACTGGAATGAACGGAAGCAGCTGTTGCAGAAAAAATACATTTAATTTTTTTCTGCAATAGCTGCGACCGTTCATTCCA
This sequence comes from Saccostrea cuccullata, assembly GCF_032062105.1. Classification (NCBI taxonomy): domain Eukaryota; kingdom Metazoa; phylum Mollusca; class Bivalvia; order Ostreida; family Ostreidae; genus Saccostrea; species Saccostrea cuccullata. The sequence goes on along the minus strand of NW_026922959.1, from coordinate 8,945 downwards.
GTAACAACAAACAAAGAAAGCATTTTATTGTTTATATTTATATCTGTTTAAATTATCAATTTAAGTAGAATTAAAAAGATTAATAAAAAGATTAATTATTGTATTAATGATGCGAACGTCTTTACACGTTGCCTTGATGGAACAGCCACTGATTAGGAAATCTGTACAGGCGACCTGCCTACTGTAGTTTATGCAGTGATGAACGCAATGGGGCTTCTTAAGAAAAAAAGGAGAAAATATTCAGTGGATGTAAATATTTATACATGCCTATTATCTTGATATAAGAAACACTAAAAAATAGATCAATTCATAACAATCCAATGTACAGTTGTCAGTCAGATGGAACAAACCTAAGAATAAGCTCACTTTCTCCTAGGACAAGAACAACTCACTCTGTGTTACTCGATACAAGTATTCTCGGCAGCATTGAGCGGCGATGAATTTCAATTGTATGTATTCCTTAGAATTTAATCACATTGCTTTTATTCCATTTGTGCTACTGGTGCTTGTCTGGGTTACATGTAGTGTGTTACGTATTGCTTGAATTATTTGAGCTTAATATATTTAGAATAAGCTAAATGTACTTTTGGTCTAAGTCAATGTTCTAATTTTGAAAAAGTAGGGCTACATCTATCACTATCAGTATTGTACTCCCTTGTATTTCATTTAGGCCTATGTAATTTGCTCACATTAATGGCATGTTTTTATTATATCCACGGAAATGTGTTGTAAAATAAATAGACTAAACAAAAGAATAGCATTTCATAAACAGTAGACATTACCACAAAGTACAATGAGTAGTAAAGAAAAATGTCAGTTTCTAGTACATGTATTACGTTTGGAGATAAAAAGTTCAGAATAATAATGAAAGTGAAATAAAGATTTATGAAAAACAAATTGTAACATATATGTATTCAGCCTAATGTCACAAATCGGAACGGAAATCGACAAGCTTTCTGTAAAGAAAAAAACAAGCCCGGTCGGATAGGTCAGGTCCCTATTTATATTGAACTTTTCAACGCAATTTTGCGATAATATGATAGAGTTTTCCTGCGTTTCGTAGAATAGCGGGAAAGCATTGTATGATAGAAACGTATTTTATTGGAAATGCCTGTTTATGGTAGGCGTGGCCAAAGGAAGACCAATGAGAAGGCGTTATTTTGTGAGGTGTTGGATCATTCCAAGCCAGTGCTCCGCAGAACACACACTTGTTTTTTATATTTATATTCAAATGAATACGTTTCTATAAATAATATTAACAACAATATTGTCATATTATTTGATTTTGCTTTATTATACATATGTACATATATGGTGTTTCTGCATACCATGTACTGCTCCGAATGCATGTTCGGCATTCTCCCTTGAGGCATTATTTATACATAGCGACGTGCACATGTTTTCCATAGTTACTCGTCTATGTTTTTTTTCTGGGCGGTTTTTAATGTCTTTAATAGGGGTACAATGCATAGCATGTAACGTATAGTTACATAATGTAACCATTGCAGTTCTTCATTGATCACATACACATTAGTGTAAGGCTGGTTGTTATGGATTATTAGTTAAAGAGATATATGCCGTATTAGTGTTTTATTTTAAAAGAAATAAATGTATAGGTGGTGTCTCATCAAGTCGTATCGGTATAAGTTATATACTTTCTGCAAATAAGACTCTTCCACTCCATCACTTTTAAAAGTTATGAAATATTATTAGGTAAAAATTATTTTCTCTCCGAGACGGATAATAAACCGCCTCTCATTGAAATATTCATGATCAAGTGGTTTCGCATTCTCACAGCAAACAATGGTCCAATCTCGTGAATGAACCGAGAAGCATAATATGGTCTACTACGCTTTTACTACAAACATGTGAGTTAGGGATTGTCAATACGTGAGCACACCTCAGAGTTTGTTGCTTTTTGTACCGAGGAATAATCACGAGCAATTGTCTTTTCACTAGCAGTGCAGCACGGTGAAACTCGAAACAAACGGACCTGTACAATGGAGTGGGGAAAACTTTAATCTTTATCATTGTTAATCATTTGTAGGCAAATATGAGCATGGGATTAGAAGATAATAAATGTACATAATGTATTAAGGATGTAAATGCTTGGGAAAATGCATCAAGTCTTTCCGAGAGCGATTTAAAAAAAACTAGCCTTTTCGAAAAACACATGTAGTATTTTATGTAGTAACCTATAAATGCATTAAATGCAACTCATTGAGCTGATTGGTATATTTGTCAGTCATATTGGTTCCTCACTGATCAGACATCACAAAAATATTTTCCTCGACCTGATTATTCACATGAGCAGATCCAGGATAAACGGTCAGTCCTTTATAAATATGCATGAGAATATCGTGTTCTTTTGATTTCCGGACCAGTACTTATAAACGGTCAGTCCTTTATAAATATGCATGAGAATATCGTGTTCTTTTCCGGACCAGTACTTTGTTAATACCGAATAATATTTCGTCGAATTTTCAAGAATGCTTCATTCTTGATGGCTTATCATAATTCAGAAATTTTGTTCGGTTTCAGCTGTGCAAAAATACTGCTTAACACGGCACACATATCTTTAAGCTTACAGCTTAAGTGTTGTATTATTTGTCTATTTTGAGGCAAAGTCTGTCAAATAATGTGTGAAGAATATACTTTTATATAAAGCTGCTACAATAAGGAAAACATATTTGAAAAATAAGCCAACTTTACACATATTATGTAATTTTGAATGTTTGATATGAAGAATATCATTTAAAATTGATCACATTAAAGCAAACACGTTCTTTCATGTAGTACTAGTACTTTGCATTTCTGATTATTATTTTCACACTGCATGTGAAAAAATATCACTTATATTCAATGGACGAAATATATTGCAAAAATTTCACTGTTGAAAACGATGTATGTATTGTCTTAATTCATGAAAACAAGAAAGGCTTTGTTAAAAGAGGATTTAGTGGAGTTGTAAGTTTAGTCAAAACTCAGCATTTTTTTGTTAATATTTAGTAGAACTACGATTGTATAAAGATAAAAAAATATTTCGAGTTAATTTTCTGACGTAAAAACCTGTAAATACATGGGCTTACAGGGCTTCGCTATAAATGGTTTATCGAGTCACTGAGATTTTTTTTATATACATATAATAAAATAATTCCATGGTCAAAAATGTATAGTCAGGGAGATTTTGGCTATAAGTTATAAAACTGATTCCTGGACTAAATCTGTTATTTTGCGTAAACGGGGAAGAAGGGATGTTGGCAGGTATCAGGCGCGGATCCAGGATTTGGAGTTAGGGGGGGGGCGCCAAAATTAGGCAAGGGATCTGGGGGCCGCCTTGAGGCCCCCAGTGGGTCCAGGGCAAAGCCCTGATGGGGGCCCAGGGGGCGAAGCCCCCGGAAACTCCTGGATTCTAGAGATTTTGAAGGGTTAAAATGAGGTCTACCAAAGCCCTGGTGGGGGGCCAGGGGGCGAAGCCCCCGGGAGCTCCTGGATTCTAGTGATTTTGAAGGGTGAAAATGAAGTCTACCAAGTAGACATATTTGATTTACGCTAACTTTGACAAATTTAGGGGGGGGGGGGCGCGCCGAGTGCGCCCTCCCCCTTAAATCCGCCACTGGATATAACAAAGTAGTGGCGCTGTGGGGCCGTAATAAAACGTAAAGGGTAAATTTAAGATGCCATTTTCCTTATGTATATATTGTGAAGCAAAAATATGTCTTTTGAACACATCCCCCTCATTCCTTAAAAAAAACGTAAGCCCCACCAACAGCGCATAGAAATATATTATTTTTACACGTTTGGAAAATAATATAACATGTTTTTTCTTTCTTTTTTTATTTTCATTTGTTATTGCTTATTAAGGAATTTCTGGACTGGAATTTTTTGGACTAACGATAACCCTTTCCCACATTGAAAAATCCCTGAATCCGCGCCGGAATATATAAATAGATAAACATGTCCAACCATCTTCCAAACTTAAATTTATAAATATGTCCCCATTTCTGTTCTTTGTGTATGAGGGACTGAGTAAAGGTCCCCAATTCTGTAAGCTTATGAGGAGTTGGGTCCCCTACCTTTACACAGAGGTCCCCATATTGGCACTTCCGGGTCCCCATTTTCTAAATTTATGAATATATCATTCTAGCTCAAAGACTCAGTTTACTTACTTATTCCAGGATACTTACGGGGTAAAATAAGTTAAACAATACCAATTCTGCCACGAAATCGCTTAGTCCCCATTTTAAGATTTTTTGGCAGGGTCCCCAGATCGAAGTCCATACACGTATGGTAAGAGTGTATTCGATTAGGACAACCCTTGTCGCACTAGTGTTAAATATGCGCATGCTCATTGAATGAACTCTAGTGATCTAAATAAAACATCTCGTGTTGTTTAGTGATTGTATAAATATGGCGGGGAAAACAGTATATTCCCTGTATATCGGGTTTGAACAGGACAAACAATTGATTAACAAACAATATCCAATTATCAAATAAAAAATAGCAGATAATTTAATACAAGACATCAAAGCTGAAATTAATTGTTCAATAAAATTTATTTTTTACAGATACAACCACAGGAACCTGTCGTTACTTATTTTTCTTTTAATTAAAATATATATTAGGTATGGGTATATTCTTTTTTATTAAACGAAAAATAAGTACACATTTAACGTCAGGTGCCTGTGGATACAACATGTATTTTATAGATTATTTATCCTTGCAATATTATTCAACAAGTCAATACCTCCTCTTATTAAAATAAAAAAAGTAGAATAAGAATATCTCCACATACATACATGGAAATAGTTTTAAATATCATAGTGACGTACCATCGTTTTTGAAAGGGGGGGCAGGCCAGAGAAAAAAACGACACTTCTATTTAGTTGGAGGAAGAGGATGTAGGTTCCACTTCCTTCAGTACCAAATTTTATTCATACGATACGACTTCAGCCTTGCTTGGCTTTACTATAACAAAAAGGGGGAGGAAGCAATCGGTGGTCTTTCAATGAAGATTTTTTAAAAGGAAAGAGATGTTTGGGGAAAAAAGTGTAGGGAGCGCTTCCACCAGCTGCTACGTGCCTGTATCTCCCCTCTCCCCCTGTAAAATTTTGCACGGGTTATAATAATTGGTCAGAAAAGTACCATAGCTGACATTTTTCATTAATATAGTGTAGGTCATAGGATGTGAGAGACGTATACTTTTACAAAAAAAAAGGAAAACTTGAGCGTATGTGTTTTTCATGGTCTTACATGGCTGTGGATTTTAATTTTGAGTCTGTAAAAATAATGTTCAATATTTCAACTAAAAATTTTTTTTTTTGAAAAAAATACACATGAAAATGTTCAATAATTATTACGATTGTAGTTAAAGGCTGAAAAGGTAATTTCTATATACTTATAACATTTATTGTAAACAAAGGACCGCGGGTGGTTCTGGGGACCCGACCTCCATATTTATAAGATTACATTGTAATACATGCATGTAACTGAAATTGCTCTCACATTTGATCCTGTAATTATGTTAAAACTGAATTATTAATAATAATTATTTAACTTCATAAGGTAATTAACACGAGATATCTATGCTGCGATTGTTAAATCTATCAAAATAATTTTAGAAAATCAATATGCATCTATTACTGGATAGACATTTTTGTAATCAAGGGGCCCGTTTTACAAAAGAACTTACACCTAAGACCAAAATTGATTCTGCGATTTTATTCTTCTTGAAAGAATTTAGAATGTTTCTATGGTAACAATTACCAAAAAGGTAAATTTTCAAAAATTTATAATCAACATAAGTTTTTGGTTTTAGTCGTAAGTTCTTTTGTAAAACGGGCCCCAGAGGTTCGGGCAATAATTATAGGCAGATTTACAAAAAAAAAGATAAACTTTGTTTTTTTTTTTTAATTAAAAACTTCCAATGATAACACAGCTGTAATTTTAAGAGGTTGACCTAAAAACTAATAAAAAGGGGGAGGGATAACAAAATTGTAATGCAGACTTTTTTCATTGACGTTGTAAATTTCTAATACAAACACTGACAAATTTATGCAGAAACAGTTTTCGCATTAACAATGCGACTTCACTTCCCGCCATTTCTTTCACCTGTTACTCCAGGTAAATTAACTGAGGAGTATACTCGCGTAACACGGGTTGATCACCCGTGTCGAAGATAGGTTGTTTTATTTACAACTCTAGTGACTCGTGTAACCCGTGTCGCTTAATCGTATATACTCTAATTGTTTCGCTAAATATTCTTTGGCCTATCTTCTCCTTATTATTGTAATAATCTCATACTTGTCTGTTTTGGGTTCTAATTAGAAATAAAACGCTCTGTTCTGTTCTGATACGTACTGAAGCCCTGAGGGGATACGTCTATTCTCAAAAAAGCAAATCTAATTTGAGATCTCGAAATACACGATCCGTTTCCATAGATGATCAATTCGTTTCCTTGATTTATAATTCGAGATCTCGAATTACATATTTCGTTTTCACAGTATACTAATTCGTATTCTCTATTTATAATTCAAGATCTCGAATTTCATAATTCGTTTTCACAGATTATTAATTCGAGATCTCGATTTATCTCGAATTAAACAATTACAATTATAAACCCCGGTAAGCTTAAGTATACATTTTATAAACCATATACATGTTTCTTTGTCAAGACTAGCTAGTGGTTTAATTAATATTTTTCTTTCCGTTAAAAATCTCTTCCCCGTTTTATAGCGAATCCTTTTTTACGGTTTAAACAACTCATCATCGATACGTACATGCATCTGTAGATAGCTAGTATGTACACCGTATGTCTAATCTGCACGTGTAGACAAGTAAAGTGCTTTATTTGTTGAAAGGACGGGTTTACATTTGTGCATGAGTCAAAGGAGTGAAACTAATCAAATAAGATAATCTAACCTAGATTTCGTTTTAATTTGGAGATCAAATGATTTCATTAAGGTAAGTTTTATTTTGAAAACGTACATTACAATGGAAATCAGCAATTTAAATCTTTCAAATGCACGGAAAGGAATGAAAATGAATATATAATCTTGAATACATCTGAAAAAAATATCTATTTATGAAAAAGATAAAATTCGGTCAATTAAATAGTATTTAATCATTGAATAATATGACCAAATAAAATTCTATTTTTGGACTGGGGAAATCCAAAGTTATTTATATAATTTTTTCTGTTTGTACATGTTGTACTTTATATTTTAACTGTTTCTACTGCGTATTCCTGTTTTACTGAGCGGGCATAAAAAGGGTATGACAATGAACTTTATAAAATATGCTGTAAATACTTCATCTTGTTTCCACTGTGTATAATGTAATTTTTCGTTTATTGGTGATGGATCCAGGAATTTTGAAATGGGGGGATCAGTTTAGAGTCGGAGTAAGGCCATATTAAATCTTATGTATATAATTTGGACATAAAAGGGGATGTGGACCCACTGCCCCCTCTAAATGCCTTATGCATAATTATATATACAGTATTTATTTACATCATATTAAACTTGATCAATATAGTTGTCTAAATTTGTGTATTATGTAGGTATTTATATTTAAATTGTCATACATGTATTTTACATTGTAAGTTTGCCTTATGCCTTATATTTCAAACGTGATGAATACATGTGTACTTGTTTATGGAAATGCCACAGCTGTCTTAATTAAGGGTACCAAATATGCCATAGTGTCAGTTAGACTACATATATTTAACGTTAATTAATTAGTCTATTCTTTATATATATCAGGAAGTCAAAGTTTTATATGAAATGTAGTCTATATATCCTTTATGTCATTAAGGCAAAACTTTGGCGTGTCTTACATGTAAGGTTTTGTCACAAGAAATACACGTGTGGAATTAAAAAGCATTAGACTTACCACTCGAAAGTTAAAGCGAATTAGTTAAAAAAAATTAAATTCAAGTGGTCCAAACTCTAAGATCAACGTTAAAAGGTAAACCCCTATGGGAAGGTCTTGTAACCATGAATTCTATGAAAGCCCTAACACCGAGAGTTAAAAAGTAAATCTGGCCAAAGTTAAAGTTTTGTATAATTTCTGTAGATGTGGGTCGAAAACTGAGGTCAAGGTTAAATAAAATTATGTTAGTATCCAAAGAAAGGTCTCGTCATAAAGAAAAACACAAAGGAAGTATGAAAGCTATAGCTAAAATCATAAGTTTTTGGCAAGATTAATTTTTTTGTGGTCAAATTAACAGAAAAATAAAGCTAGGCAGACGCAGACGGATATGGTAAAAATAAAACTATATGTCCCGGATCTTCTATGACAGGGGCGTAAAAGGTTATAAAAATTATACCAAGAAAAGAAATTCGGCCCAGGATGAATTCTGTATTCATCCTTTTTTGTTTTATAGTTTTTGGGACTTAAGCATACTAGACTTTAATAAGAAAATATCCGATATACCAGCTAAATAGAATTAAATGCACATGAAATTTATGGAGATAACAATTATAATTCAAGCCCAAAAGTCCATGGACTGCACTCAAAAATACGAATCAAAAATTGAAGAAAAAAAAAACAGGGATCTCGGAAACATAAGAGATGGGATCAGGTGCCATGGATGAGTGAGTATCCACTGCGGACCGGTGCCGTACCTTCCTATCCTTATCTTGCTCGGGAAATAACGGAAAAATGCATTGATAAGTATACTGTACTGTTTCTGACTTCTATTAAATTTATATTTCTATTTATTTCAGGCTAACACATTAATGATGAAAGATGAAATAACCCACTTTCTTTAAATCGGACCTTTAAACATGGATATGTCACCAAACCAGAATGGAGTACATACAGGTATATGATAAAAAAGACAGTGATCGAAATTGTTATGTTCTAAATTTGTTCATACCATTTAATAGAACAGGATAAGACCATGCTGTGTTCACTTTTAATCAAAATTTTATTGTAGTGTA